>NW_010226717.1:0-12166 GCF_000690775.1 Eurypyga helias
GCACAGGGCACGGTACTGTAGAAACAGCACGGTGACACCGATGGCGTCCTCCGCACCGAAAAAGAGCCCCATCCCGGGGGAGCATCGCAGCGGAAGGGGGGAGCAGCGTGGACACCCTCTAATGTTAGAGGATTTACTTCCTTTTTTTGTTGATATTAAATAGTATCTTTTCAATATTAGGCTGATAATTTTTAAAATGCCATGTCATTTTTTTTTAGCGTCTGTGTGAAGTTTAAAACAGTGTTCTTAAAACGGATGACCTCTAATTAAAATAAACACAAATGCCTGGAACAAAATCTGATTTAATAAGGCACGTTCTCTGTCAGCTGCCTCTATACACATAAAAAACCGAGTACAAATATTTCAGGCACACTGCTTGATAAATAAACACTCTCTATTCTGTGAACACATGCTGCTGTTAATCCCACGGGCAAGAACTCATTCAAGTCTTGATACGATTATCAACAGAATAATTAATAGACCTTTGCCTGCGACAGTCCATACTCTGAGAAAGTTATTATTCCACTATAGGCAAGTGTGGGAGGGGACAACTGATGCTACTGCCAAAGTTTTATACCAATATTGTATTGATTGGCCAGGCCATTTTTAAAAATCATAAGCATGATTATTTGTTGTACGCTAACAAAGTCAAAGAGCATTTCTATTTTGATCATAAATTCTATGGGCCCCAAAGGAAAAAAAAAAAGATAATTTACCACCATTTTTGTTTTTCCACATTTTATCATATTCCAGCTTCTGCTGCTTTTAAATCTAGCTTTGCATAAAAAACTAAAAGACAAACAACAGGTGGAGGTTTTGGTTCAACTCCTCCCCCTTCGACCCCCAAAAACCCACTTTGAATCCAAGTCTTTTGGGTGAGTTAGAAAAAGCAGGCAATCAAAGAATGCCACTGTTTGAGTTTTTTTTTTTTCCCCAGATGATTCACAGACTACCCTCCATATCCAAATCCTCAGCAGTGTCAGAATGCGGGGTATATGGAGTTCATTTCATGAGAACCAACATACTCTGAGCCATCACACTCTTGCAACCATATCTGTTAATGTACATTTTAACGGGCACTGAATATCCCTTGGAATCCTTAAATTTGAACTTGTAGTAGTCTAGATGTTGAAAATGAGGAAACCTTTGAAGGAAAACTTGTTTACAAGACTAGTGAGCATAGCCTAGCGTAGCTATATAAATAAATGTGCACACACACATACACACACAGATACATATACACACACGTGTATGTGTATATACACACGAGCATGCACACACGTATTGGGTTGTAACACCAAAAAAAACTAGGCAGCCCTCGTGAGAAGTGACCCAATTAGCCCAAACTCCAATTAGCATAGCTTGGTCATTGCTGCAGTCCTGGCCCTGCCCAAGGGTGTGGAGGGCAGGGGTACCAACAGAGACCGAGTGTGGCAGAAAACACGTTTTCCTCTTAGTCCTTCCTCGAACCACCTGGGAAACTAATTAGGAGCATCAATTCTTGCAAATTATGCAGATGGTGGATGTGGGATTCATCTCGCCTGATGAACAGCACTTAAAGCCTACAGACTAAAATACCATACTGTTTTAGTAACACTTCAGCAATCAGAAGATTTAAAACAACATTTTAAAAGCCAGCATTAAAATTGGATGAAAATGCTGTCTGTTGTTCTGTGAAAGTAGGTCGATAACCCCATTTCTGCCTGCATTGCTGAGGGACTGCTTAATGCATTTCAAAGAACCAACAGAAATGGAAACGAGTTCACTTTTGCAGGGACATCAACCTGATAAAGGGTCGCATGGCACCCCTACCTCAGATGCATTCTGCAAGTTACATGGGCGCTGCAAGCCAAAGCCATAGAAGGTTGTTTAATAGTGAGAAGAGGATTACAGAGGGTTCTGTACTGTTCCCTGTTTGGCAATCCGCAAGTTGAATATACAATGATCAGCAAACATTTCAGCCAGCAGGTATTTGCCATTACTGCAAAGACAAAGCTGCAGAACAGGGAGTCTTTGGCAGGGTTTGGAAAACAGCTGCACCTTTGGTCGTGTGCATGTTACACTGGAACATTATTATTTTGTTTCAAGTTATTTCTGTCAAGGCTTTCCAGAGGGTATATCAGATAAAGCAATGAAAAAAAACCCACGCAGTCTTTTCTGACAAAAGGGTAATTTCCACGGCAAAGAGATAAATGCAGCCAAGTCAAGGAGGAGCATGAAGAAAGGCTGAGAGAGTTGGGCTTGTTCAGCCTGGAGAAGAGAAGGCTCCGGGGAGACCTTACTGTAGCCTTCCAGTACCTGAAGGCGCTACAAGGAACCTGGGGGGGGACTTTTTACAAGGGCCTGTAGTGACAGGACAAGGGGGAACGGGGTTAAATTGGAAGTGGGGAGGTTTGGATTAGGTATCAGGAAGAAGATCTTCCTGGAGAGGGTGGTGAAGCACTGGAACAGGTTGCCCAGAGAAGCTGTGGATGCCCCATCCCTGGAAGTGTTCAAGGACAGGCTGGATGAGGCTTTGAGCAACCTGGTCTAGTGGAAGGTGTCCCTGCCCATGGCAGGGGGGTTGGAACTGGATGGTCTGTAAGGTCCCTTCCAACCCAAACCATCCTGTGATTTTATGAGCCTTTCCTTGTAGAAGCTGTAGCCTTGCTTGCAGTGATCCACGTGTAACTAACTGGCCTGTATTTTCAAGACAGTGACAGGATTTAATGCACTTGGGTTGAAACTTGTTGCCAATCCCACTTGTTAGCTGAGCCTGCACATTGCACAGAGCTGCTCTTGATGTTACAAGCAGCATTAGGTGCACAAGAAACTACATTGTTCCAGGAGAGGTAAATTTCCAGGTGTTTTTCCAAAGATAGAAGGTGATTCCAGATAACAACATAGGTGTTTCCTCCTAACCTTGCACAATATAACCTGTGATAGGCCTGACTTCACTGGTACTTATCTGCACTAGCGGTCGCTGCTGCAAGATCTGCCAGCCGAGGCTGCCTGCACAAAGCACCTGCAAACAAAAGGAAGTTTTTCTCTTGTTGAAGCCATCTGCCACATCCAAACCAACAAAAGCCGCCTGTGTGTGGGAAAGCGAGGCATAAATAGCGGGACAATGTTAAGGATCACTACTATTTTTCAGTACAGCTATGCCAGAAAAATGGTGTAGGGTCGCTTGGAAGCACTCTTTTTTTTACCCCACGTGAATACTCGAGCCAGTTTCAGAGGTGGCACAGGCACTCCTGGCCAGAGGTTGCTGCCCTCCATCCCAACAGATTTATTTCTTGTTGACTGTTTTCCGGCAGTCACGGATGGAGACATGAAGCAAAACCAGCACGCATCCCAAGGCGTTTGTACCAAGTTGTGGAATCGGCACCCCTGGAGGCATTCAAGGTTTCACTGCAAAAGTCTTTGCACAACGTGAGCTCATTAAACGGAGGTGGGGCTGGGTTAGATGACCCCCAGAGGTCCCTTCCGACCTGAATTATCCCCTGACTCCACGAATCCTCTCCTTCCTGGAAAATGAACACTAAGCCCTGTCCTTCACTTCCGCTTCTTACACCAGCTTTCAACCCGAAAACCAACCTCTCGTCCAATCCTGTGGCAACTTACTTTCTTTGCACAGTTTAATAAGCTTTGCAAAAAGCTTCTCAAAGGCTTTTTGAAAATGCAAGAGGATTATTATGCCCACACGACCCCCTTTATCGGCATACTTGCCACCCTTCCTCCAAATGCCAGTGATGCTAGACTTCACTGTAGCCTTGCCAACACCTTCCCAACCAACTGTGTTCATCCGTGTGTCCCTTGATCTCATGCTCTGTCACAAGCTGTAGCATCTCACCAGGAATGGCAGATGATCCCCTTGCCTTGTCATGCCTCAGATCCCAATAAAGAAGTCTTTGAACGTACTGGCAGCCTCTGATGGCACCTCCAGTGATACATAGACCCCAGACCCAGTTCTGTGGTTTCTTATCTGAGTTTCTGAGGATCACTCTCATAAATGTGATCTACTCCTGGCCACTTATTAACATCTACTTTTAACTATTTCTTTCTAGCATTACAGCATCAGATCAAGAAATGTTATATCAGCCCAATATTAAGTGAAAATTATGAAGGAGGTGGAAAATTATCAGATGGGAGAAGAAGGAGAAATTAAATAGAACTTTTAAAATTTAAACCAGATCCAGCTCATAACAGAACAGAGATGTGAAAGCACATACTGAGTTGTGGAAAGCTGCTAACACTGTGAGGGTGAGCCGTAGATTACCAGAAGCTGCAGAAGTCCACTGCAAGGACTGCCCTCCAAGCTTGCTGCCTTCCCCGTGAAGGGAACAAGGTCCTGTACCATGAGGAGGGGACCCGTCTGATACTCATATGTCCCAACCTGCTGCAAAGATGAAGGGCTGAAAACCCCACACCGCTGCAGAAGAAGACGTCCCATTCGCAGGGTAAGAATCCCCAACTGTAGCGGTGCAGCTGCACAGTGTAATTCTCATGTTATAGTTTAACAAGTGTTAGCAGTTGCATTAGAACACAGGTCAGGGAATCAAAGGAAGTGGTTTATTATTATGTTATTTCTGCTGTTTAGAAAGAGAAGCCATCGCCCCAAGGTGGATACGGACCATCACACCGTGCAGAGGAGCACCATCCTCAGCCCAGCCTGCCCTGCTCTCCTTGCCAAGGCTGGTTGACTTGGTCTTGTGCTGCAGCTGGGCTGCAGGGAGAGGTGGGCACAAAGCAAGCACCCTGGGTGGGCAGGTGCTCCGCACTGGGGGGTGGAAAGGTCTTTTTCAGAATGGCCTGGACAGACGCTCTGATCAGACAGCTCCGCAGGCCTCTGCTGCCTGGGTGTCCCCTGGCACAGGGTTCTCGGAGAGGTGTGGGACTGCCTTGGTGGGAGATGCTGCTGTAGCTTGGGGTCAGGGAAGGGATGGCATATGATCAGCACATTTGGAAATTTCTGGGCTATTTTAATCCACTTTATGATCCCCTGGATAAGCGCATAAGACTGAATGACCCAGCACGTGAATTCTACAGGGAGAAAGAAGTGCCTCAAAAGTACTTACTGTGCTCCTGCAGAAGCTCTGCCCTTTGCCCGCCCACAGTTTTGTTCAGTAATGTATAAGGTTGCTAGTTTTTCTTATTAAAAACATACTACAGGGGAGAAAATGGCATTCATTACATCAGATAAATGAAAACTATCTAATAATGTCACGTAAACATGCATTAATGTGTATTTTAAGAAGAGAAATTTAAGGAACAATGATTATACCTAGTCAAATATCTTCCATATAGTATTTGCATAAAAAAAACAGTTATTCACCTATCAAAGCTCTAAGTTCTCAACGAGTCATAAATAAAACTTCACCAGGAGTAAGTTTTCTCTTTAAAGTTACCTCCTTTTATATAACAGCACTTCTCCAGAATTAAAAGACAGATCACATTGTTATTTAGCTTTCCTTTTACACGTTACACATCTTCCAAGTGGTCACTGAATGGCCATTTCATATTTGAAAAAAAAAAAAGTTTTCACTTCCAAAAATCAAAAGATCCAGTTCATATCTAGGCTTTACATTGACTGTTTAGTTATTTTTTTAAAATTTATCGTATTTCTCCTTTTTTATTTTCCAGTCTAATATGATTTCACAGCCATTTATTACTCCTAGTTCTCACTGGTTCTTAGCATCCTCTGCTGTCCACATACCTCTAACTACAGAAACACATATCAAGGCAGCAAGAGAGAGGATGATCTGTGTGTGGAAACCAAAAGTTTTTTCATGGATTTGAATGTTGTCCTTACGGCCTTCACCGTAATAGAAAATCACTTCTTCATTTTAGTCTCATAGCCTCTCGCATTCTCCTGCTGCAATCTTTTATATTCCATAACAGCTGCGCGTTCCCAAGAGGCATCTGGCTGTTCAAGAGACTTTGCTGGATGATAAACTAGACATGTGAAGTGGGAAATGGCACGTGATAAAAGGACATAAATGAAAGTGTCTTTATCAATGGGTTATTTTTAGGAGCAGAAGCCAGTGAATGACTATTTTCCTGCCTCAGACCCTGGGTATATAACACACAGTCACAGAAAGGTTCTGCTTTGGGCTCTGAAGGAGTGTTAATTGAGGTCTCACTACCAAACAGACCTATTTGTACAAAACTAATGGGAATTTAGTATCCTCCAGGCTTTTCCACCATCATCCACTCCAGCCAAAGTTTACTACTACTGGCTGACAGAAGCGTGGTATGCACATTGTGAATCTCTAAGCATTGCTTCCTCTGGAAATCAGGCTGGCAGTCACTCCCTCTCAAGAGGACGGAGGTGGAAATTCACAGTACTTTTTTATTTTCATGATAGTTATTGGAAATTTTGTTGTCATTCTGTTTCTGTTTAGTTGTGGGTTTTTAGATGTGGTTGCCTTTTTTTTTTTAATTTGAAGTGCACACCTATATTGAATATCTCACCTCTAAAATCACTGGGGAGAACCAGGAAAAATTTGGTAAGTTTTCACATAAAAAGTTTTCAATAAAAAGCTGACATTTCTGAATGCCAGCTCTCCAAACCGAAAATGAAACCTTGATTTAAACCGTAAATCCGTATTGTATCATTACGCTTTACTTGCTCTGAGTTGATGCAAATAAAAGTAACCACAAATTACCTCGCATTTGTTGTTGGTTAGAGTTTGCACAGATGTAAACTGACCGATAGAACTAGGCATTTTGTGGCAGCTAGCTTCGGTGTCTATTGCTTTAGTAATAATACTGCAGTTGCAAAAAAAATGAGGTGAAAAGGCAAAACTGGTCAACATGAAAGATGGCCTGCTCAGAAACAATCAAAACAGATTAGAATTAAGGGTCGAAAATTTCATGCTAAAAAAGAAAAGAGCAAGAAGATGAATTTCCCTGTATTATAAGAATGTAATATTCTTGATACTGCAGAAAAACTGAAAGAATTGCCAGAAAGTTTGAAAAAGGAGCTGGCAAGCAATTGCAAAGAGAATTGGTTGAGCTGGATGAAAAGAACACTTGCGAGGTGCATTTCAGGTTTGTTTTCCACTTAGGGTCTATGAAGATCTAGCAAGCATTGCGTTGAGTAACTTGTCTAAACATCCTTTTTTACTTGTATTTTCTTTCCCGTGGCAGGGGCGGTGCTTTTCAGATGGCACTGTATGCATCATAAATTTCCATCTGCCTCTCTTCAGTTAAACTCACAGTAAAACATCATGATTTGTTAATTTACAAGAAAGCGATTTTGTTTGAATTTCATTAAACCTTTTTTCCTCCTTTATTAATAACTTTTTCTCTACTGAATTGTAAGAAAGAACAAAATTGGTATTGTTTTCAGAAATCACATTCATAGCCTGCTAGTGATGATGTCTCCCTTCCCAGCTTAAAACTGAAGACAGGAACAGCATATGACAAATAGCATTGATTTTGTTACTGCAAAGGCCCTATTTTTACCTTAATTTCACTTCAGAGGCACTGGATAAGTCTCCAAATAATTAAGATGCTCTGACATTCTTACCATGTTAAGTTCAAACTGTAAATACTACTAAAAGATAAAATTTCAAGCACATATTTAACATGTTGCTTCTCTTCTCAGAAAAAAAACCAACATTTGCATTTACCAAAAAAAAAAACCCAAAACAGGCTTTTTCTGCAAGAAAAGATTTGGCAGTTCTTGGTTTACTTGGTTGGTTTTTTCTTATATTTGAGCCATCAATAATCTTCATTCCGTTTTCTACAGTGAAGAGTCTTAAATTACTTTGTGATTTTCAGTTACGTATTTGGCAGCAGCTTAAGCTATAGTCTTGAGTGTAGATTCGTATCTCCAGAAATCGTGCCAGGCTTGCCCAACAATGCTTTTTTGTCTAACAAAAGGGGGAAAATAGGGGCATGGTGTTTGGAAGCAAGGTAAAACAAAGTGGAAAACAAGTTTTGAAGAACAAAATCAATTGTGTATTCTCTTTAATAGCAACAGGGGTTTTCTATAAGCTTCTAGGTTTATAGACTTTCTCATGGACTTTACAAACAGTATTTTATTCAACAAAATCCCCACAAGACCGTTTTATTCTCTTCTTTGATTTGCTTTTGACAAAAATGTTTTCTGCTGGTTTTACACTGAGAGTCCACCTCTGAAAGCAAATGCTCAGTAAAGTCTGTGTGCTATGATTTATGCAGCTCGTGCTTATTAACAAAAGTCTTTTTAGGTGAGTTGAAAACAAAATAATATACAGGATGTTGACTGAACAAATATAAAAGACAGGATCATGACTAAAAAATAACTCCTGCTTTAATTGCCAAAGGGGAATTACTTAATGGCTGGACTTACTTCTTGTTTCCTATCCATTACATGGAAACATGAAAATTTAAAAGAAAAAACATTAATGAGACTTGCTTGAAAAGCTTCGGTCTTCAACAGTATATTCCATTCTATATCAGTCAAAATATTTCCACTGCTTTAAAACTGAGCTGTTGGCAAAGTAATGAGTGAGTACACAGAAATATTTGATGTGACACCTTTCTACAGATTGCTAAGTGGGATTTAATTCATCGCGTTTTAATCTCTTTTTGATACACCCATGACTTAATATGTATTTCTGTGCTGGAGAACCTGTTGTTTTAAAAAAACAGCCCTTTTATGACTTCTAATTCCTCACGATGAGCAGCTTGAAAGAACCAGTCAGTAAGAGCAACAAATCTTGATAATATCACCCACAAGATTTCTGAACTCTCTAAAAGATGATTAGTTCAAGCCAGATATATACCACAGAAACCTTGGGTGGAGAAAGAGAAGGCTCTTCAGAAATCTTACCCACCTTCTTGCAACATCTGTGTTGTGCTATGGATTATATATGGTAAATGATCGTCCATTAAGTACCTCAGAGTATAAACATCTCCTCAGAAGACAGAATTTCTAAACTAAATGAAGATGAACGTTTCACCAGTGTGTGATCAAAACATCTGCTCATGATGAGAAATGAACATTTTACAGGTTTTATGTTTTGAATTCTGCCCACAGTATCCTGCATCCACCTGAAACTGTGCCTCCCTTAATTTATAGAAGACAACATGCAGATTGTTGACCTGAATTGCAATTTCATACTTGACCACTGAATACAGGAATAGCTTGGCAACAGTAAAACAACATTTTAAAGCAGGTAATGAAGAAAACTTAAAAACAAATGCATCATGCAATATTTTGCCTGGCATTAGACAGTATTTTTTGCAAGGATGAACTCTTCATTTGTAGCATCGTGAAAACCACTTCACACATTTTGGATGGTAAACCTTCCAGCCTGATAATTGCAGATGATGGTCATGCACAGGAAAACCTTGGGCACTCCTCTCTTTTATAAATTGTTTATAGAAACAGTACCAGACACCCAGCTATTCCACTGCAAGTGAAAGCTGCCTTAGGTTAGCTCCACACCCACAAATCTGTGAAATTTAATTGATGTCACCTAATTCTCTTGGTGCCTGAAACTCTCCCCAGATGCGGTGCGTGGGGAAGGGGGTAGCCAGACCTCAGTCCTTGCTGCTGCAGATAAACTGCAGAGGTGTTGTAAAACTGGGGGTTGTGCCCTGCTGCTGACGTATGGCCTGCCTGGAAATGCTGAAACGGGCTCTTACGGAGGGTGGATTTTGCTGGAGGAGCATTAGGAGGCCAACCCTTATTCCCTAGCAAATAGCAAAACTGTTGCTATGGATACATATAGAATGTATAGAATAACACAACAAGCTAGGGACTTAAATTCAATGACTTTGCATTGATACTAATCTCTAACCTTATATCAGGCAGACTCTGAAGGCTAATGAAGAGTTCCTCTCATTGCTAATTGCCAATCTTCTGATTCTTTGTCCACCGTCTCCTTTCAGTTGCCATGTATACTCTGATGTTAGGACCACAATTATTGTTACCGAGGACAATCTCCCCTCTAGCCTGCAGAATCTGGACTCATTATTTAACAGTTTGAGGCACTTAAAATAACAGAGAAATTACATGCGTTTCTGTATGTATCACCTTTTTAGGGTATTTTTTATGGTTTTTTTAGGGTTTAACATACAACATTACATGAGGATTAGGACCGAGGTCTGTTCTCTTTGCACACACCATGTGATGCTCTGCCTTCACAGTGGAGCAGCACTGATGCATGAGCAAAAAATCAGATGGGGTAAAGCAAAGAAAGACAAGACAGTAAGAAACCTCAGAAATAACAATTTAAGAGGCATAAACACTGGCAGAAGGTGTTGGAAGAGAATTAAAACATGCTCACCAAGTTTCTTATTAGGATATTAAGGGAGGGGGAGGCAAATCAATCCATCTTTACTTCTGTGACTTTAAAAGCCATTAAATACTACATTTATTGTGTCCAAATAAACTAGATCTTGGCATTCATTTGTCAGATTGCAATCAGCAGAAGTTTCACTTCTTTTGTCTTTGGGTGATGAGCTGCCCAGATTGTGAAATTAGCTGCAGCAGATACTCACAGGCTATTAAATAACTGTGGTTCCTCAGGAAAGTGCTGGTCTGCAATAAAGTTGTGCAAATACAGTGATCTGTTTGGAAAAACGCTGAGCAGTGCTGACACAGAGTCAAGGCCTTTCCTGCTCCTCACCCTACCCCACCAGCAAGGAGGCTGAGGGTGCACAAGAAGCTGGGAGGGGACACACCTGGGACAGCTGATCCCAATGGAGGGGCATTCCATGCCATGTGGCGTCACCGCTCAGCAACAGAACTAGGGGGAAGGTTGGTGAGAGGGCAGCTGCTCAGTGACTGTCTGGGCATCAGTCAGTAGGTGGTGAGCAGTTGTTTCCATTTGCATTGCTTGGCTTTCTGGAATTTTATTTCCCTCTCTTTGTTATTTTCCTTTTAATTACAGTATGTTGTTATTATTACTATTACTATCATTATTACTATCAGTATCACTATTATTATTTTATTACAATTTTTAAATTGTTCTTATCTCAATTTTACCCTTCCAATTCTCTTCCCCCGTCCTGCTTTGGGGGTAAGGGGGAGAGTGAGCAAATGGCTGTGTGGTGCTTACTTGATGGCTGGGGTTGAACCACAACACTGGGTTAAAAAAGACCTTGCAAAGAGTGAGGGCAGCTTGTTTTGGAAACTGAGTTCCTCCCCTTTGAAATCAACACCTGAAGTTTGCTGGCTGTCGGGCACCTTGCCCTCCATTGTTCCATTTCCCTGTCTGCAAGGAAACTTGGGGATGGGTCATATGTGAAAGACCTTGACAGCGATTTCATTAGTGGTATTCATTCTTTCTAAGGTTTATGTTCCTTCTGAGGTGTACAGAAGGCATCGCAGAAGTGTGTTTTATCTTAAAAACCGGGAGTTTGAAAGGGGTCCTGATGTGAATTTGCACTTTTTGTTGCACCTGGAACAACTCTGGCGAAATAAACTGGTATTCTCACTGTTCACTTTTCCCACCTGCAGCTCCTGTAGAAAGGGACTTGGAGTGGACTGCGGGAACACCATCCTCCTCTGTAATCAGCCTGGTGACCAGTGCCCAGCTACCCCACGGCATGTCCAGAAGCAGAACCACCCCAGCCTTGCCATGCAGCCACCAAAATACCCTGAGCAAAGTAATCCAAGGAACAGGCATAGACCATCCACATGCTTTTGCCAGCAGTCACCTGAACCATCGCAGCCGTTGCAGGAACCACTAATTCTCACGGATGTATGGCTGTCAATAGATTTCATTAGTCAGTGATAGTCCGTAAAGGAGTACAGTGTGCCCTCAGGTCCTGGACACAGCCACGGGGTGAGCTCTGCAGAGCCAGGCACAGGGAGGGTTGGGGAGCTTTCTGTCAAGCAGCCTCATACGTGTAAGAGGTGGCTAAACACGTCATTGCTTTAGTAATGGAAAAGATAGCCATCACCATTAAAGAGCGTAACTGCTGCCCTTTGCAAGGGGCAGCAGCTATGAGCTGTGTTGTTTATCTGAAATCTCAGGAAGGGGATTTAGAACAGCTCTGGTTTTGTTTTGTTTGAACTTCAGAAGACAAGAAATCAGATTTATTTTGTTTAGCCCAGTGGAACTTTTGGATTCCTTCTTGTTTCCATTTTGCAATGGGAAGATAAAGGAAGAGGGTTTGGGTAAATGCCAGAAACACATTTTGCATTATTTTTTTTAATTTTCAGTAATTAATTTTTTTCCCT
>NW_010226717.1:12197-12629 GCF_000690775.1 Eurypyga helias
CATCTATACCAAAACTAGGGAACATTTCAAATGTTAATTTCTGCTGCAGCTTCACAGCTATGAAATATGGATAATATTAACCACCAAGGAACTGACTGACAAAATTTGAAAATGCAGGCTGTGTGAGGCAGTACTAGTGACTTATTATATTTTACTGCTATGAATGTGCTGGGAAAGGATTCTTCCATTCTGTACAGCAGAGAAAACTCATACAAAGAGATACTTTCTCTTAATCTTGCATTGTCCAAATTATGAAAGCAAAGCCATTGGGATAAGAGATCAATGCAGAAGAAGTAGCACAAATTTTTAAATACTAATGTTTTGTGTCTATAGTTAAAGTTAATCAATTATCAGTTATTAAGTCACATAAAAAATAACAAGGTGTACAACATTAAGTAAAATCACAGCATCACATAATGGTTTGGGTTGGAA
>NW_010226718.1:0-1015 GCF_000690775.1 Eurypyga helias
CTATCCCCCCAGCCTCCCCCTCCCCGGGCGGCAGCGTACCATGCCGCGGCCTCAGGGCAGTGCCCGCGTTGTCAAACAGCACCCCCAGGCGTCACCGCTGGATTCCTCCTCCACAGCGATCTTTGGGGTGCTGAAAATGAGCTTTCCCTTACCCGAGCTGGTCATGGGGAAAAGAAATGTGCCAAAGGGGTCTGAGCCGATCTCACACCCTTCATGCGGCTGGCACAGCCCTAGGTCCACCAGCCGAGGATGGGGTTGGTTGCCTGAGGGAAGAGCTCAGGATTTTGGGGTTGGATTCATGGGGAGTGGTTGATTTTCTGGGTCAATTCTGGTGGGTGATGGTTGTGTCTCTCTCTGTCCCCGCTCAGATCTCAGCTCTGAGGCAAAATGGGCTCCTGCAGGCTCTTGTGCAGGGAGCGAGGCAGCCCAAGGGCGCTGGTAAGCTTTTCCTCTGCTTCCTTTGGATTGATCTCCTCGTTTCATGGTGGGGGAAGCTCCTGGGGACCTCAAAGGGAGTCCCAGGAACCTGCCACTGGGCTCACAGGCAAATCTGTCTGGCTCCGGCTTGGCAAAGGCTTTGCCTTGATTTGTCCCAAATGTGCCACGGAGAAACCTCGCAGCGTCTTAGGGGGCTCTGGTCGGGGTTTCTCCCCAGAGAAAGGGAAATCCTGCCCCGAGATGTCCTGAGCAGTGTTGGAGGAAGGGAGCAAACACCCCCCAGGTCTCCCAGCCACCTCTAACCTCCGGGGTGTCTTTCCTTGGTCAGAGATCAGCGAGGAGCTGCAGCAAGCCCGGGAGGAATGGGAGGCCGTGGAAGAGATGCAGTCAGGTACAGCTGGTGCTGGGGATCAGCAGCGGCATCACGGACTTGGACAGGAATGTGTGGGCAGGGGGAGAGACCTGGGTCCCAGAGGGCAGAGCGGGTGGGTGTGCAGCTGGGGGTGGCATTATTTGGGGGTGGGAGGGAGCTGGGGAAAGAGCCGAGCGTCTGGAGGGGGTGGGAGACCCGCTGCCT
>NW_010226718.1:1041-1300 GCF_000690775.1 Eurypyga helias
CACCTCCCCCTTTTTGCGCTCCCGCCATGCCAGAAGCTGGGGGCGAGCTCTCCGCACCGGAATGGCTGTGCTTTGTGAGGCAGGAGCTTGTTTCGGGGCCGGATTGGAGGGGCAGGGCACACGCTGGGGGGGATAACGCTGCTCTCTGCCTCCCTACAGGGCTGGGGGGGATGTTGGCCAGTGCCACACCCCCGATCTCCTTCAACGAGGCGCTGCAGTACTTCCAGACAGCCGACCTTTCCGAGTGCAGGGTACGGGC
>NW_010226718.1:1550-2397 GCF_000690775.1 Eurypyga helias
CGGCTTGCTCTGGTTCCCTCCCTCTTCGGCCCCCCCCGGCTCCAGCCGCAGCTGCAGGGAGAGCGGGAGCTGGCTCTGGCCATGGCGCAGTGTGAGTGTCCCCGGCACCGGCCCGGCCGTGGTGCCCTACGTGAATCCTGCTGGTACCTTGGCACGGGGTGTGTCATTCCTGGCTGTCCCGTGGTGGATCCCGTGCGCTGAGTGTGTGGAAACTCCTCGCTCGTGGCTTGCGGTTGGTCATGGCTCCCCAGGCAGCGCTGCTTCGGCTGGCAAAACTTCACGTGGTGCCGGAGTTATTCCTTGCCCCCGCTAGATGCCGGGAGGGGCTGGTTTTGGGAGGCCAGGGGGCCATTTTTGGGAGGTTGAGGGGTGTTTTCTCTCTGCCAGGTGGTTTGGATAACAACGAGAGGGTGCACGTGAGAATCCTGCAGACCATTTACAAGCAGCTAACCCGCTCCAGGCTGGGCTGCCCGCGCTACGGGAGGCACTGGGAAGAGCTTGGCTTTCAAGGTAGGGCAAGGAAGAGAGAGCTCCAGAGCAAACCTTTGCCAAGAAGGATCGCGCTGTTCCCGGTCCCTCCGCTGGAGGTGTCATCAAGGATTTGGCCCTCATTCTCTCTCCCTTCACGCAGCTGCTATCCCTTTCATAGAGTGATTTTAGGTTGGAAAAGCCCTTTAAGATCCTCAAGTCCAACCGTTAACCCGGCACTGCCCACCCACCCCTGACCCACGTCCCTGAGCACCACATCCACACGGCTCTGAACTCCCTCCCGGGATGGGGGCCCCCCCCTCCCTGGGCAGCCCCTTCCCACCCTGCCAGCCCTTTCTGGGAAGGAAAGATGTTAGGG
>NW_010226718.1:2584-4096 GCF_000690775.1 Eurypyga helias
CAGTATTGTTGCTCCCGCCCTGCCCCCACCTCCGTTCCCTTCTCTGGCCACGCTCCAGCCCCTCAGGGTCTGTCTTTCCATGAGGGGCCCAAAACTGACCCCAGGATTCAAGATGCAGCCTCAGATCAACCCTCTCACCCAACTCGGTGTCACTCAAACTTCCAGAGGGTCCGCTCGATCCCCTTGTCCGGGCTATCGGCACAGACACGGAGCAGAACCAGCCCCGATGCCGACCCCTTGCGCTCAGCCCGCTGTCACGACCGGTGCAACGCCTGGACGGGTCGGCATGGCCGTGCCGTACCCCCTGCCGCCCGTGTCCAGCTGCTGTGGGCACAGCAAGGAGTTGGCGTAACCCGCTTTGCCCAGGGCCGTTAATGCTCTTCATTAGCGAGCGATCTCTGTGGCTAATGAGCCGTCTCCCGAGGGCCGGCGTGTTAACGAAGCGCGGGTCGGGGCTCTGTCACCAAGGTTTGCGTCGCAGGTTGCTTTCAGCCTCGGCTGGGCAAGAAAAACACGGTGATTAGGGCTGTCGCGCGCGGCCTGGCGGGAGATTTCGGGCTGGTTGAGTCCGCAGCTCAACCTAAATCAACCTAAATCAGCCTAAAACCCAAACCAGGAGGGGAGCGCTCCGGCTCCTCTGCCCTCTCTTGTGCACAGCTGGTTTTAGGTGTCGCTTTACCGGCCAGATGTGCCCTGGGGCCGGGTGCAGCTGCTGGTTCCTAGAGGATTTGTGGGAGTGGGGGCGTGGTGGGGGCTTGCGAATCCCCGTGGGAAAGCAGCTGTGGCACGGGTCAGCTCTGGTGAGGGAGATCCCACCCCCACGGGATGCGCTTCCCTGGGGCTCCCCTGCTCTCAGAACGTGGGGTCGGGGTACAGACGGCCCGTGGCGCAGGGAGGGGCTGGAGAGCAGCTCCCCCCAGGCTCTCCCACCCTTCCAGGTGCAGATCCTGGGACAGACCTGCGAGGGACGGGGATGCTGGGCTTGATGCAGGTGCTGCACTTCGTCGTGGATGCGCAGACGCTGCCTCTGGCCCGGGAGATTTTCAAGCTGTCCCAGCACGAAACCCAGGCACGTCCTTCCACCTTCCCCGCTGCCTGCGGCGGTGTCTGCCCGTTTATCCCTAACACTCCAGGAAAGGGAAGGACAAAACCCTTCTCTCCAGTGTAAGGGCTTGATCTTTTTAGCTGCTTAATCCCCCGCCTGCTGCTGGGGGCAGGGGGGGTCAGGTGGTCCCCAAATTGCTGAGAAGCCCCGCTCAAAGGCTGATGCCAAACTCCAGGGCTCCCAGCTTTATGCTGGGAAGATGTTGGTGTCCTGGTGGGGATTAGCTCCTGGAATCCTGGGTTGGAGCTGACCTTGTGCAGGTTCAAAGGGCTGGAGGAGTTGGCAGTGCGGCGTGGGAGTGGGAGCGAGTGGAGCCCGTCTCCCCAAACACAGAGTTCTGGGCCCGGTGTGGTTGGGTTTAAGCCCAGGTACAAGTGGCTTTGGCCCACAGCACCCTCTACGCCTGT
>NW_010226719.1:0-4058 GCF_000690775.1 Eurypyga helias
TACCCATCCACCATTCAGGGAATTCCTCAAGCTGTACTTCCCCCGTTACCAAAGAGGCCTGCGCTTGAAAAAACCAATGGTGCCACCGCAGTCTTTAACACTGGTATTTTCCAGTACCAGCAAGCCCTTGCCAACATGCAGTTACAGCAGCATACAGCCTTTCTCCCACCAGGTAAGTGCTTCTCGTTGGCCTTTTTTCTGGGGAGGGAGAAGGGGGAAGTCTGGAAAACAACACACTAGGAAATAACCGTTTGCTCCTGGCGGCATTCGCGTGCCGGTGCCGGGCGGCTGCGGCCAGGAGCGGGCAGCTCTCCGGGCTGCGGCAAGCGGCGGGCAGAGGAGGGGCTGACTGCAGGAAGGCTGGCTGGCCTCCGCCGTGGGTGGGTGCTTTCCAATCTCATTCCAAAATCAGCATCATGCTCTGTCATCCCGAATCAGAATTTGAAATCTTCTCTCTCGTTCCTCTCTCCCTCAATTAACTTCTCTTCGTTACACACCCCTTAAGCTGTTGTACTTGTTTCTCCTTGCCATAAGACCCCTTTGCCTTCACGTGCCTAGCAACAGTTGAGTCACACACTCGGAGGTTTTAATTACGGCGCAGTGGTGCTGAAAGGCGCAGGCTCGCAGGTCGGCTGATCAGGAACCTGCACGGGAGGTCAAGGCGCAGGCCCTTCCCGCTGAGCCTTAGGGCTGGTTTCGGACAAGGCAGAGCCGAGGCGCACTTGTTCCTGTTGGAGAGTGAACAAACCTGCGCCTGTTGGAGAGTGACCAAACCTGCGCTTGTCCTAGCGCAGTTGCTGAAGAGCTGGTGGCTGTGCTACTTGCGTGAGCAGAGATCCCTTCAGAGGACAAGTGACGGGGCTTGAAGTTGGGTTTGCTTCTGCAAACAGCGCTTCCTGAAACACCGTGAATCTAGTACGGCACGTGGATTTCTGACCATATAAACACAACTTTGGTTTTTAGACACAAACCCACACGAAAACAGCACTGTCGTTCTAGGGGGTATTCAGAGGATGCCTGATAGATCTGTACTCAGAAAATGGGAAGGGGTCTATGAGGACAGCCCTTGGTAATGCAGACTGGCTGAGGAGAGGGCAGGGAAGAAAATACAGCTCTTCAGTCCTTACCATAAAAAAATTAAGGGTTTTATGCTAAACCTTTTTGGCAAGTATGTTCCCAGGAACTCGGTATAATGCCTTTTACCATTCTGTCTCCATCTGGCCTAAAAACAGCAGGTATGACTTCAGTGTCCCAAAAATCAGTTGCGTGATGTAGTACGTTTTAATAACTTATTTAGGTCCCAAAAATGCATCGCAACTGCTGAAATAATTCAGTAACAGCTTGTTGCGGAGCTCGTTGGAGTCAGTTGGAAGACTGATGGAGTAAGCTTTGGGGCAGGTCCCCAGCCCACATGCTCCAGTTCGTACAGAACCGCTTTTGCAGTCCCCGTCCTTCCTATAGAGAGTAAACAGTTTCAGAGCTTTGTTTTGGCAAAGCACACCTGATAAGAGTTAATAAACCGTGAGATTTTCCAGCTTCCTTTGAATCAGCGAGGGGCTGGATGGTTTCTGGAAGCGCTCGAGCGCTTTGCGTCACGCCCTCTGAGCTTAGAAGCCGGGGTTACGGTTCGTGCGCGTCGGAGCTCGTTTGCACTACAGCATCGACCGGCGCTTCCACACAACCTACGTCAGCTCTAGCAAGTCTGTGCTGAACCCTGCCAGAGTCTGCGCAGTGGTTCTTGATGCTTCCTTTGGCCTTTCTTGCCCACTGAAGTTAGTATGTTAAACAAGATAAGTAAAGGATTTTTTAGCATGAGCCACTGTCAATTCTCTTTTTATATTTGTCAGATAGTGGCAGTTTGAGCTTGCCAGTAATCCAGTACTTTTCCAAAAGTTTGAAAACTGCATTTGCCACCTTTCCCCTTTTAGTTTTCCCCACTTAAAGTGGCCTGGCGTCAGCCCCGTTTGTGCCTAGCCGTCTGGACACAAGAGTTTCTGCGCCAGTCCCTAAGAAGCGATGGAGGGCGCAGAGTGTGGGTGCCCTCAGCTCCGCTGCTGTGGAGCAGAGGCAAGTGAACTCAGTGGGGTCGGAATTAAAGTGACGTTTTTCAGGTTCAGACACCCCAAGCGCAGTTGCTCACGTGTTCGCTGCTTCGGCTGCGATGTGTCAGGGCAGGACACGCAGAACCTCTGCAGTGTCGGTGGGTACCCCCCTGGAGGGTCTGGCAGGACCCTCCTCTCCGCAGGGCGCTTCACCCTTGAGAGTTTTCCACTCGTATTCCAGATAAGCCCAGATGCCTCTCCTAAAAATTGCCAGGCTGCCTGTATGCGAGGGCATGTGAAAGCACATAAAGGGATTGTCCGGGCCAGGGGATGGACACTAGCAGCCCAGCACCCTTGAAATCGGTACGTGCTCCTGGATACTCATCTCACCGCCCCCCAGTAAAGCTCCCTCTTCGCACGGCTCCCCTCCTGAGGTCTCCCGGAAACTTTGGCTGCTGGAAGCTGTTTCCAGTCAAGAGGGGAGTTTAAAAGGCGTTGCAGGACAGAACTGGGAACGCTTGTGGCGTTGGCGAACTGAAATCACTGCTCCTCCACCCGCTGTGTCTGCGGTAACGGTGAGCTGGCTGGGGGTCTGTGTGTGCTTGCAGATAGAGAGCTCCTGTGCGCAGCCAGGTGAAATTCCGGCCTCGGTGCTCGGCACCATCCCGTGCCTCAGCGCACTGTCCCCTCAGGCATGCCTGTGCAGCAGTTCCTGCCCTGTGCCTGTCGGCCGGGTGACCGGACACTCTTGGAGAAGCCTAATCCTCCAGACAAAAGGGGTCGGGTTTAGAGGATGCTCCAGGAGCTGTTGTCCTGGTGCACTTGCAAGGGGAGAAAGGGAGCGGGGAGTGGAACCACGCAGCCGGCGTGGAAAGGCTTCAGCCACCTCTGCCGTCAAGTTAACGCATTGCATCTTGGTGCAGTCGCTGCAGCTCCAGCACCAGCAGCCTCGCTCGGCTCACAGATGCTTTCCTAAAGCCATGTCTGTGCGAGCCTCGTCCTCCGGGTCTGTGCCAAAACTCTGCTCTCCTCCAGAATGTCAGGGAGGAAAATCAGGCGCAACTGCTGCCTCGACGGGAGTGCTTATGCTGTCCACGGTGATGTTTTTAATTAGGATTTAGTAGGTAGGACGGATAAATAGACTGAGGGGAGTAATAGGAGGGAGAGAAGAGAAAAAATAGTGTTTAAAACACCAGTAAACCTAGGATATTGATAAAAACGTCTGTATTGCACTGCAGGAGCGATCTGGTGGTGAAGTTAACTGAGCACATCCTTGAACTGAAATTCTGCCTCGTGCTGAAAAGCTAGGGAACATTTGAAACCGCACATTTATTATTCATGCCTTCTCATTAGTCAGCCAAAGCTTCTCAAGGCAAGATGAATATTAAGGTCATAGCAAAAATGATTTTTATTACTGGTAGGAGGGTCACACAGCATTACGTCTTCCCATTTGCAAGTTACCGCACCCCAGCTAGTCTTGTCGTTTCTGCCTCGTGCTCATTTGCTTCAGTTCCCTATCACAACCGTGTGCACCGGTTATGGTGTCAGTGGTGAGAACTCAGACTGAAGTCCTGAGCCGAAGAGCTTTACAGTGGTACTCCAGAGCCATTATGACTATCCAGCTCTTCTTCAGCACATAGACGTGCTTATGCCGGGAGTGACGTAGCAGTCCAGACCTAACGAAGTGTGTACAACCTTATGAGCAGGGCGCTTCTGCGCAGAGACAGAACTCGGGGTAACCTCAGTACCTGCTTCACTTACTCTTTGTACTTCATAGCCAAGTTCCGCTCCATCTTCTACTCCATTTTTAATCTTGCAAGCCGTCCCATTGACTTCAGCCATGCTTTGTGCACGGGGAAGGCAGAACAGCTACCCCTTTTCACCTTTCTTTGGGAATATTTTCAGTCTCTTCCATGATACAGAAATAGAAGAGGAATTAGGAAACAGGATTATGCCCTTTTCCTTGTAGTCTTACAGATCCAGCAGGGACAGGGAATAGCCTTGTCCCCAGCAGGA
>NW_010226719.1:4071-8833 GCF_000690775.1 Eurypyga helias
CAGTTAAATGCTCTTGAGATCCTGCGAGCCACTACAGTGCTTGGCACCAGCTACAGCAGTTTCCTGTCCCCCCGTCACGGTCCCGTAACGCCAAGGAAGCAGCATTGCTGAAGCTCCCGCTGCCAGTCCTCTAGGATATGATTCCATTTCCACTGCAATCTCTGTTCCAGGAGCTTAGAGTTTATTTCAGTTTCTGCTGTGTCACCGCTTAATCAGCGGTGTTAACAAATGCCGGCTGTTAAATAAAGAAGTAAATCGTTTATTAACAGTGGATATTCTGAAATATCAGCATGTAGTTATCTGTCAGAGGGGAAGCAAGCCAGAAGATTCCGAGGTCAGTCTGGTGGAAGGCATTTTGCTCTGTAAAGTAAACAATTGCCAGCTTAGTGATACGTTAAAAATTAGACCCTCAGGGTCCTCCGACTGAGCTGTTGGCTCTCCGGTCACAGGGCGGGATTCACCAGGTCCTGCCCCTTATTTTTGTGTAGCCTGAAGAGAGTTGCAGGTTCCAGACTCCGGCAGCATCAAATCCATCCCATAATGTAGAAACGGGTTCCAGGCTCCAGCAGTGTCAAATCCATCCCATAATGTAGAAAAAAACCGCTGGGCAAGCACTCTTAGGTGCTGCCGTGAGCTGCACAGGAGACTCAGCTCTTCAGTCGCTCCCCGAGCTGCGTGTTGAGCAAACAGACCAGAGGGCAGGCAGGATCGCTCCCACTTCGCTGGCAGCTCGCCGGGGCCCTACGGATGCAACGGCGGGCTCCAGCAGTGTCAAATCCATCCCATAATGTAGAAAAAAACCGCTGGGCAAGCACTCTTAGGTGCTGCCGTGAGCTGCACAGGAGACTCAGCTCTTCAGTCGCTCCCCGAGCTGCGTGTTGAGCAAACAGACCAGAGGGCAGGCAGGATCGCTCCCACTTCGCTGGCAGCTCGCCGGGGCCCTACGGATGCAACGGCGGTGTCCCTCGTTCGCCTGGGTTTTGCCCTGTGTTGGAGCAGTAGGGTTGCAGCCAACGCAGCGCTGTAGGTGAAGCCATGGCTCTGCGAGGAGTGGCCGGCCAGCCCCCCGGGAAGGCCCCGGCCCAAAAGCTGTTCTGGCAGGAGAGGAGAGCCGTGCTCACCCCCTCTCGCCGCGTCTCTTCCCCGGAGAGAGCCAGCGAGGGGTCTGCATCCCAAGCGGCTGCAGGGACGGGGCACGGCTCTGTCCCGCTCTCCTGGCATGGGTGGGCCTCAGCGACCTTCGGCAGGTACAGGTTTAGAGTATTTCTTTTAGTTTGAGGAAACCGGGGGCAAGACCTCCCAAAGCTTGTGTCAGAAGGCAGAAAGAGTGGAAGGAGTTTTAGAGTCAAGCTCCAGAACCTTGCCCCAGCTCTGCTAACACTCGGCAGTGCTACGCGGCACACGCTGCACCGGCACACAGCTCCATCAGCTCCCCCTCCACTGACGTCTGGGTGCCCCGGATCACTGTGCTATTGTCTGGTTTGATTGTGCTGACCGTTACGTGCCAACTGTTCCCGTAATAACAATTTTTCTTCTTTGTTCAAATGAAATCTCTAATGACACGTGTGATGGGTTGTTTTAATTCTCTTCCCTTTCCAAATCCACCTTCCTGTTGCAATGCATGATGGGCAGGCTCAATATTGTGCATGACACCCGCTACAAGTGTTGGTAGGTGCCAGCTTTGTTTCTTGATTATCTTAAACCCGTGGTGCAGCTCACAGACCCTCAAAATCCACTGCTAGATTGTAACTGGCAGCTCTCGTGCCAATCCATCTCCCTCAGCCTCCTGCACTAACACCTGTCAATTAAATGCGATTGTCTTATTTAATTGACACGGACACGGAGACGTCGTTAATTTGGTAGAGCGGTTTTCCGAATTGCACACTGTTCCTCGGTGGATTTTGATTGGACTATGAGTTCCAGTGTTTAGAAACTATCTTGTGTTAAATAAAGACTGTATCTTGCCATAGCCACATAGACCCATACTGTCCTTCGACAAGAGTAATTTTCGTTTGCGGTAAATGTTTGGGTTGAATTTTTAAAGGACAAAAATGTGTAACTATAAGGGCATTTAAAAATTCCTCTGTTGGTTTTTATATTGAAATGGTTAAGCTTGTTTGTGTCGATTTTCTTGATTTGATGGTAACAAGCATTTTCCCCTTTTTTTCTCTTTCATTTCCCTCCCCTCTTCCTCCCTGGAATGCTGTCCTGCTTCGCCCTGTGATTGCATGTCACGCGCTGGCAATGACGTCTCGGGCTTTTCGCTGTGATAAATACCATGCTCAATCCTCCTACCACATGTCGCTCTGGTTCCCATACTGCTACACTCTTCCGTATGTTTGCTTATATGATTTTCCTTCCGAAAGTTCCCATGGTGCACGGTGCTACGCCAGCCACTGTGTCTGCAGCAACAACATCTGCCACAAGTGTCCCCTTCGCTGCAACAGCCACAGCCAACCAGGTTTGCTAATTTACAGCTTTGTTCCTTACAGACAACTTGAAATCGGTGCTTTTAATGAGCATGGGGGTTTTGGTATTACCTCTTGTTGGCCTACACATTCTCTCCGGGACCTGCAGCGCGGCGTAATAAGCCGATAGCCACGCTCAAAAAGGTGCTGCAGTTCCGTTTCTGATGCTAAAAATAATTGATAATAGAGTTTCTGACTCAGGCTTAATGTTTATGGGCCATGCTGCTTATTCCTGCTCCCAGATGTAAGGAGGAAGGGATAGTCCACGGAACCCAATCTTTATTTCCGTTTCTGCAAAGCCGGCAGCCCCCTGTGGTGCAGAACCCCAGCGGGAGCCAGGAAAAGCGCTGTGCAGGGGGGTTGCAGGATCCCAGTTTCAACAGCCTGGATTTAGCAGTCTGAACATGTTCTGACTCTCCTCTTCCAAGAGCAAAACAAAGACCTCTGAGCATGGGCCACACGAAGTTCTGTTAAAGCTTTGTTTCAGCTTGTGATTCCGCTGGGAAACGGGCGATTCCTGGTTGCAGGAGACAGGCTTCAGCTCAGGCGGTGTCCACGGGAGTCTGGGCTTCCCTCTAAATAGCTACCCCAGCGCTGCCACGCGCGGAGGCATTTCAGGAGTAAAAGAATAACCCTTTACCTAAGAAGAGGTTACAGGTCCTCCCAGAAAGGGCAGGAACGGGGCTGTAGAGAGGAGTCCCGGGGCCGGAGGAGCTGCGGTCCCCGCGCGTTCCGGCCGGCGCTGCTCGTGAGCGCAGAAGGGGGCTGTCGTTCTTACCTACCTGGGTTGTCAGCGCTGCAGATCGCTGGGCCA
Source organism: Eurypyga helias (assembly GCF_000690775.1). Lineage (NCBI taxonomy): Eukaryota > Metazoa > Chordata > Aves > Eurypygiformes > Eurypygidae > Eurypyga > Eurypyga helias. Next base: position 7,354 of record NW_010226719.1, read on the forward strand.
GCTGGCCGAAAGTGCAGCAACAAAGACTTGTTAAAGACCACCTTCTTCCCCTCTCACAAAGACACTGTTTTTGAGATTTCCTAGGAAGTGAGAAGCACCGGTGTCGCGAAGCCACCGGCTCTGATCTGACACGCCGGTGTTGCTCCCGCCGCAGTGGGAACTGCACACGTGCCTTGTAGAGGGAGCTGAAGTTCGCCCGCAGTTTGCAGGCGAGGTTCTGTAGGTCTCCCTCGGTCTGGAGGTAGATGCCGGTTTGCAAGGCAGGCTCACCTGAGACTCGGCCCCAAGCCGTCAGAGCCATCCCACCGCCGAGCCGTCGGGTTGGCAGCTGCCCCGTGGCGTCGAGCCGCAGCACGCTGCTCCTTAACCCGTCTGCTTGCCGAGCTCTCAAAAGCACTGTTCCAAAAACCACGCTGTTGCGGGGGTCTACGGGCGTGCGCATCCCAAGCCTCAAAAGGGACCTGGATATTTTACAGCTCCAAGAGGTACTGCAGTTGGCCAGCTTCGCAGGCAGCACTTTCTGCTCCGGAGAAGCGCTCGCTGAATGTCTCGCTGACAGGCCTCGGCTAGCATGAGAGGGACTTTGTGTCTTGGACAGCCAGTTTATGGGTAGGACTACCTCTGCACCTAAGCGAGCGACCACCTCTGCCCAAAGCATCTTAATACTGCCATTTGTGGCACCAAACAGCTAATTTAAGGGTGTCTGCATCCTCCGTAAGCCCCGAGAGTTGTGAGAACTAGCCAAGCCACAGAAAAACATCTGGTTTTTAAAATCACCTGTCTTAAATGGCCATGCACTGTCCCAAGTCGGTTCCAGGGAAACTTTCTGGTGTGGGATCTGATCATTTCATGCATATCCTCCCCGGAGCCTCATAACACACGTAGTACAGTACTGCAGCCAAACCTCAATATATACATATATGGCACATATATGTATATGCGTTGTGAGCGATGCCGAAGTTATCGACTGCCACACGGTGCGATGTGCATGCATGCCAAAAGGCTTAGGTCTGGCCCTTCATCTTCACTGACTGGTGTTGAAGGTCCCTGGTATGTTCCGACAGCACTATCCCTGATGCTTCTCCGCAGTTGGGTGCAACAGCCTGTCCTGCAGCAGTAGAAAAAAATGGTATGAGAAGCTTGTGATGCTGGAAGCCCATTTCTGTGCAAATTGGCAATGTCGTGGAGCGGTGTGGAGTTGTTAGGGGAGGAGAGGGCGCAGGGGGTGGAAAAACCAGCACCAAGACCAATAAATGATTCAGTTGAAACCTCCCCATTCCCTTTCTTGTGGGGATTCCCGTCAGGAAAAGGTCTTTTCCAGTGCAACAGATGCGTGAGCGTACGGATCAATTTTGTCTCCTGTGCCCCAGCACCTTGCCCTGTGCATGGGCGCATCTGTTTGCCCCTCCGGGCCGCTCGCGGTTCCTCCAACGCCCGCGTGCCGCAGGGCTGCCCCTTCCCGAGGCCCAGCCCGCGCGGG
>NW_010226720.1:0-3639 GCF_000690775.1 Eurypyga helias
GCGCCCCGGTCCGTGTGCGCTGGCTGGGTGGGAGCGCAGCCCTCGCCGTCACGAGACAGCCATCGCTCCCGCAGGGAGCCGTGTCCCGGCCGCCCGTGTCCTCCGGGGCATCTCGGACGTGGAACGCAAGGGGTGGGTTGTGCGGCTGCGGGTCTCCTTTTACCGCCTTAAATAACGATGGTTCCTGCTGCCTCCCTTCTCTGCTCCCTGCCCCTTCGCCGCGTACGGTCCACCCTGGCGCGAAGTGAAGGAGCAATGCCATCCCTTACGGCTTGGGAAGGGGACGCCCCCAAAGGAGGGAATGTTGTCAGGAAAAGGAAACCGGTACACGGTCTCGGTGTTTTTTTTGTTTTTTTTTTTTCGGTCCCTTCATTTCTGTTTGCCTCGGATTAGAGGACAACTTTGGATAATGTTTCCTGTGGACGTCTTTTGTTCTGATTCAGCTACTTCATTATTTTGAAAGAATTGTGGGTTTTGGTTTTAGAAGGCAATATTTTCTGTCAACTCCACCTTTCTGTGGGGAGTGGACGTCACGGTTAGAGAAAACGCTTCCACAGGTCATTGAAGTAAGAGCGCATTGTTCAGTAAATAATTCTCGTTAGTAAATAGCATTCCAGATGTGATAGCATGGCACTTGTTAAAGCAAGAAACACAGTTTTCCTCTATCTCTTCCCACCCCCTGGTTCTAAGGTATGCTTTTTGCTAGAGCTTCTATGGCAATATAGTTTTAAGGTAATAGCTAAGTATTTTAGCAGAATATTTGAAGTCGACCTCCAGATGCGTGCATTTTTTCCTAAATCAAAAAGCCAAACTGTGTGTTTAGCTACTGATGACTCTGGAGCGTGTTAGACTGTGCAGCGTTACTCCACACTCTGTCAGACAACCTTTCTTCCTTTTGCCTTTTTGTTCTAGTCGCTAGTAACTTCCCTCAATGAGTATGACCAGGTGATGTTTTTATACAATATGCTTTTTAACGTACCAGTGGATTGATGACTGAATTCTTTTTTCTGTTTTCAACGCTCACATTGCATCTCCCAAACCCTGCTTGAGGGGGTGAGGTATGGAAGGAGGAGTCTTGCATGTCAGATTGCCAAGTACAGGAGTCAGGGGGTGTGCTCACTGGTGGATGGTGAGGAGGTGTACTGGTTGCATATAGAAGTACAGGTAAAATAGCAGCTGCCCTCTTTTTCTTAACTTATAATTTAGGATATGCAGCAGTCTATGTTTAGGCGTGCATGGAAGTCAAAGCAGCTTGAGCCGTTTTAGCTTGCGTGATTAGCACTTGTATGCTCTCACTGATTTTGGCAGCTTTACAGGGGTCATGTTTCGTACAGATGAACTGTTTCTGAACAGTTTCTCCAGTGTATTAGGCTCAAACTTCATTTGAGCTGAGCGGGCTGCTCTTTGCGCTTGCTGCTTCACAAACCACACTCAATTCTTTCAGTTCTAGTGTTCCCTCCATAATATCCCACTGTCTTTTGTTCCAGATAAGATGCTTTTCAGAGTAGCTGTGTCGTCTTGATAATTTTCCTTTATGTCCTGGTTCAGTGGAATAACTACTTGGATACAGGAAAATAAGAATTGGTGTCTCAAAATAGACCACTGACCTGCAGTGCCTGTTCTGTCTCTTGCTGCTGTTAGCTGTTTGGTGGAAAGTCTGCATGCCTTTTCCTTAATACCTCTAATCATGTAATTAGAATAGATTTGGAATCAGGAAAGAATGTGAATCTAACAATTAAATCATTCTCAATGATGATGTTGAATAGCCTTTTCTGGTCTGTCTCTGTACTCTAATTTTAGGTTTTAGTAGGATAACAGCCTAGAAAATAATGAGTTCTGTTTGTAGAATAAAAAGCAAAATAAAAAAGTTTAAGGAAAATGTCAGCAATGGCTTGGGGAATGGGGAGATCATGGAGAGTTACTGACTCTGAACACTTGTTTATGCTGTCTTTAGCAATAGAGTAGAATAAATCATAAGCAGAAAGATGTGTTTTCGTACTCATTTCAGGTAGGTTGCCTCAGTAGTTGATCTGCGTGGAACTGAAGAGATCAGATGTTTTTATACTAAAAAAATCCACCAAACCTCCGAAGATTGCTTCAGCAAACGCTCATTGCTATTGTATTTAATACGGCTGATGAACTTAAAATGCCCCCTACACACTAAGTTGGTTTTGTTCTTACTTGCATGGTATGAAATTGGGTGGTGTGGTAGACAATTAGATATTTGGTCCTGTCTGAGATCTAATGATAAATTACTTATGCGCATAAAACCTTACTGTGAGGTGCTAAAATTTCTCCATGGTATGTGGCAAAAGTAGTTAACCTCTTCTTTTAAAAGGACACTTCCTAAAATTTAAAAAGAATATAATTGATTCCACTGATTGGTTTTGGGTGGCACTGTTTTAAGTATGTTTTGATATTTTGATTGCAATATTTGTAACTGTGTTAGCCAAACAAAAATTGTGTAGTTTTGGAGCGTGCATGTAGATGTGTAGTTGATCCACCTGTCTAGAGCGAATCGCTCTAGCTCTGTATGTGTGTGTGGAAGGGGTAGAGGTGGTCAAGTTCTTGACAGACCATGCAAAATTTGTATGGGAGAGATTGCATTCTAATTACTGACCTTAAAAGCTTTTCTACAATTGAAACTGGAATTTGTCTACTTAGTTCAAAGTGTCAGAGGATTAACTTCTTGGCCAGAATAAAAAATGTATGGACATGAAATAATTTTGTGTGGGGAGGAGTAAAGAGGCGTATCCTCTGTCTTCCCCAGAAAGATTTTTTTTTTCTTTTATTTCTCATGCAAAAGGTGCATTTTCACAACATTCCCTTCATTGCAATCAGTCAAAATGCAGAAAAACTGAATGACATAGTACGTACTTGGTTTGGTTTTCTCTGAATGAAATGTATTACACTGGGATGCTGTTGGATACTACATTTTCCTTTTTCATGTGTTGTTTCTAAGGTAATTGAATTAATTAGTGCTAGTGTCATTTCAGTGGTCTTCTTTCCTTTTCTCTGCAAATTCAACTTTTCACAAGCGTATGTAAAATGGGTCTGGAATTTTGAAATAATCAATAATTGTCTGAAACCTAAACCTCTGCTGTATATTTCTCTTTTGCAATAGTTCTCAATCTCCCTTCCCCTGCGCTGTCTCCTAGTTGTGTGTGCCCACAGCATGTTTGTGGTGAGCACAGTTTTGACAGTGGTGAAATATCTTTTAAGGATCTAGACCCGAGGATGACTAATCTACTCTAAGTGACTGGACAGAGGTTCATCTGCATAATTTCAAGATAGAGTTTCACTTCCTCCATATAAATGCACAATTTGTGGATAACAGTTATTAATATGCTTTCAAATTAAAGAGAACACCTGAGTTTAAAGCTATGGTTTCTGAAAGAGTGATCTTGGAGAGCCACCTGAAATAGTTGGGACTTCCCTAGAGGACATGTAATAAACTCCTTTGTAGTACATTGCTTTCTATCCTTTCATACATAATTGTAAATAATGCTTACAACAACTTAATATGCATAGGAAATCAGTCATGGGCTGTATATAAGGACTTGTAACAGCACTTAAAAATCTAACTCAAACCACGCAAATCCAAAAGTAGTATCTTTCATAAAATCACAAAATGGTTTG
>NW_010226721.1:0-5298 GCF_000690775.1 Eurypyga helias
CCAACACTGACCCTTGAGGAATGCAGGTTGTTACTGGCCTCCACTTGGACACTGAGCCATTGACCACCACTCTCTGAGTGTGACCATCCAGCCAGTTCCTTATCCACTGAGCGGTCCATACGTCAAATCCATGTCTCTCCAATTTAGAGACAAGGATGTTGTGTGGGATGGTGTTGAAGGCTTTGCACAATTCCAGATAAATGACATCGGTTGCCTGTCCTCTATCCACCGAGGTTGTGACCCCGTCATAGAAGGCCACCGTATTTGTCAGGCATGATCTGCCCTTGGTGAAGCCATGCTGGCTGTCACCAATCCCCTTCTCATTCTCCATGTGTCTCAGAATGATTTCCAGGAGGATCTGCGCCATGATCTTGCCAGGCACAGAGGTGAGACTGACTGACATGTAGTTCTCTGGGTCCTCTTTTTTCCCCTCTTTTAAAGATGGGCATTATGTAACCAGAGTTATGTATTCAAAGAGGGAAACAACATCTTAGTGTAAAATATGTATATGGAAACCCAATTCCTTTCAGGCAATTTTAGATTTGCAACAGTGTAAGCATGAATGGAGAACTGGAAAAAAATTGTTAAGAACATAGTAGGTGATTTGGACATGACCAATGTGCAGAAGCCTTACACCTTAACCCATGTGGAAAATTCCATTTTATTTAATTTTTCATTTAATTTGGAAACTCAGTTTACACTTGTTACCATCTGAGCTGTTCTATCATTGTAGAGCAGTACTACTTCCTCTACTATATCCTCAAACACATTTATTAATGGCAACTTATCGCTATGTGATGGAACGGTAAAGTAGGACTGTGGTGTCACTCAGGCTGGATGGCAACTTTGGAGAACCACCCCTGCCCATAGTAGGTCACAGCAGATTGCTCAGGGCTGTGTTTAAGTGGGTTTGAATATCTCTAAGAATGAAGACTTCACAGTCATTCTGGGTAACCTGTTGTAGTGCTTGACCATGCGTGCAGGAAAAAAAGTGTTTGTCTGTTTAGATGTAATTTCCTGTATTTCACTGTGTGTCTGTTGCTTCTCGTGCTGTCCTGGACACAAGATCTGTCTTCTTTGCTCCCACTGTCTTTGTTTCCACTATCTATATACAGTTGATGAGGTCCTCTCCCAGGCTTTCTCTTCTGCAGGTTGGACAGCCCCAGCTCTCTTAGCCTTTCCTGATATAAGAGATGCTCCAGTCCCTTCATCATCTTAAAGGCACCTTAGCTGGACTCACTCCAGTACATCCTTTTGTACAGGGAAGCCCAACACTGGACTCACGCTCCAGATCTGTCCCACTGGGGCTGAGTAGAGAGGAGGGATCACCTCCCTCCAGGAGGAATTGCTCAGAGCAGCAACACTCTGCCAAATGCAGATCAGGATGCTGTTGGACATACTTGCTGAAGAGCATACTCCTGCATTCTGGTCAACTTGAATGGCCAGCTTGACTCAAGACATGCCATGTATGACTCACATTTTGCAATACTACTATCATTTGAACTAGGATTAAATAAACTATCCTCTGTTAAATCATTACATACTAGATTCATGATGGAATAAGTGGAAGATGAAATGACTCCCCATGACTTCAGGACTGCAAGGTCTGAAAAGGAAAGGAAGTAAGAATATTTGTGAAATTCTGAAAGCATAACAACAAATATACTGCAAACATGTGCAAAACTGAGATTAAGGTGATTCTAAAACTTCATGTTTGATGATGGCTCAAGAGGAATAAGTTGTATAGCGAATGACTAAAAAGGTTTATGGTAGGAAGGGCTGAGTTCCCTCAGCTTCAAACATAATGTCCACCTCATTGCTCACTGTGCCTTCCCATGTTAGGCTTTCGTAAGTGGACTGAGAAAATAGGAGTGTCACTATCATGGTTTAAAATGGTTTCCATTCTGACTCTGGCAAACTGGTATAGGATTCAAGTTCAGGAACAGAGGGCTTCATACCGAAATTGCTTTGTCACTAATCTGCTTATAGGATGTGCCTGGAAGGACCTGGTAGCCTGGTCACTTTGGGAAACTACCTTGGTATGGCAGAAAGGTACAGAGGTAAACAAGACCAAAACCTACCAGCAGGACTGTACCTAGTGTCTGGTGGTCAGCCTCACCTGACTTCCACCTTCTTCCTGCTGGCCTTTGAGAAAGTGGGGAATGACAGCAGAGCCCTGTACAGAGCTTGGCACTTGCACGCTTCCTCCAATGCCTGCTCCAGTCATTAAGGGAGAGCCCAACCATGGCCTGAGCACCCACCTGGCCACAGACGGACAGCCATCCATGGATGGTGGATGGGTGGCTGCCGGTTTTGGAGAAACCTGGCAGAGGTTTTTCAGTCAAAGTGCTCTCGCTTTTTCAGGCAGTGGATTATCCTCCAGTGAGAAACTGCTTGCTTACAAAGCTGCTGTGTCCTGTGTGAGTAGCAATTCTGGGCTAACATTTTGCAGATGTAGCAGTAAGGGGGCATGCTCTGCTGGGTACAGAGGCTTTAGGCAGAGGCTCTGTAATGCAAAGAAGTGAGATGAATAAAACTTTTAGTCTAAAACTCTTTTTTTCAGTCCATTACATTCCTTGCCTAGAATCATAGGGGAGCAACTCAGGGATTTTGCACGAACAACAGCTGAGAGTAAACCCATGAGGCCATGAGCATTATTTGCAATAATTTAACCTCAAAGCAATGATGGTATAGCTAACCATAAAGGGGTTTATGTCTAACAGAGGAGGATATGAGCAGAAGGTTATGCTGAGTGCATGATTTTCTGTAATTTATGGCAAACAGTAAGAAGTCCAGCCTTACAGAAGGGAAAGTGTACACATGTTAACAACAGGGTCCCTGTAGCAATGTCTTGATTCAGCTTCTGGTGTTACTCCCACGCAGTGTGCTCAGAGCTGTCTTGTTTGTGGGAGCAGGGTGGGAAAGGATAGGAGAACCCTCTGCAATGTAGTAATGAAAGAGAGCTTATCCTTGCACTTCCCCACTTCGTACTGCATGCTGCACTTCACTTCCCACAGCACCAAAGCACGCACTCGGTGGATATGGGTTGATACCATTCCAGCAGGTACGCAAGAAGTAGAAGACTGGCATGTGTTTTCATCGCAGGCTTTGCTTTATCTTCTACTTGTCACTCACTTCGACACCTGCAAAGGCAAATGAAGCCCTTCCGCAAGTGACACATTGATTGAAGCCGGGGTCCCTGCGGAATGTTGTCCTTGAGTTGGATTCTCTGTAGCCTAACTAATAAAAGTATGGTTCCTCCTACCACTTTTTCTCCTGGCACGGAGACATCTTTACAGTATATATCTTTTCTATCCAACTGACTGTATTTGTGACACTTGCTGAATTTGCTATCTTTGAGACTGTCTGCAAATGTAGCTGAAATAGTTGCAAAAGTGGAGAGAAGCAAAGTAGGTGTAAAATATTTTGGGAAACCAGGCTAAAAAATACCTTAGTTCTCATGTGCTTTCACTTTCATCCTCTCCCATGCAGCTAATCCTATGTACCTTTCTGAGCTCCTTCCTTTCCTGTCACACATGATATCCTCTTCTGTCTATGACATACCGATGACTCCTCCAACATAAGTGCTGAGGTCCGTGCCTCCCTTTGCCCATGGCAACAATGAGCTCAGGATTGGATTCTTGTGCTGCAAAACAACCTACCCCAGAGTGACTTGTAAATGCTTCCTACAAAGCAACCAGCTCAGCATGCTTGTGCAGAAGCTGCAAAATAAACAAGGAATAATAACATATCTCCTACAGCTGGGAAATGCCACATGTGGATGAGGATAATCCATTCATTAGGTTCTGAACACAGAGTCCCACCAGAGAGTATCATAAATCCATATGATGTCCCTGAACACTGGATTTTTCATTTGGGCATATAAAAGAACGGAAAAATGTGTAAAATGAGAATCAGATGTACTCCAAAGCGGCTCCATAGCACTGGAAGCTGGTAACATCTGAAAATGAGTAGGCAACACTGACACATAAAGATGTGCTCTGAGCCAATTTACAGCAAAGGGTAAAGATCATACTGCATCTGAGTCAAAACAGAGTAGGCACTACTCCCCAGTGACTGTACATCCGAAGAGTCTCCTGTGTCCTGATTATACTAGAAAATGTATGGAATACATTACAATTATGAATGTTCCTGTGACATGTTATTTCAGAAAAGACCATGAGAGTAGGATAAAATATACGGCTCAGTCTTTCAACCTGTGGTCATAACTGGTCCAATTTCCAATGATGTCAAAGATGAAGCAGAGATGTTTATCTCCACACAGCCACTTGTTAGAAAAGACAGGTATTCTGACAGAATGGAGGTTTTCAGCAAAAGCAATTGCAAGCTTTTCTAAAACACTGTGCTTTCTGGTACTTGTTTCGAGTTAACAGCTGAGTCTAGAAGGCAGGTCTCCAAGACACTTATATGCTGCATACTGCAGTTGCATACTTGAGCATGCTTAAATGGAGGTACCTTATCTTCAAACTGTCATGCCATTGGTTTGCTCAAGAGCTTTAAAAATGTGGCCTAAATCTTAAAAAAAGAAAAAAAAAGTTAACTCAGTCCTATGGCTGATGTTTTATTATGCAGCTGATCTGATTAATTCCTTCCTACAGTTATTTTGGACCCTTCTGTCCTTGCTGTTGTTTTCTATTGAGGAAATGCATTCTTGTGTTAAGCAAATATACTGTAGTGTTTGGGAGATTAAAGCCATGAGGCAAAAAGCTGAGGCACATGCAGAGACTTGGAGTGCAGGGAAAATGAAGACCATCTGCAGTGCTATCAGCTAATGAAGTCTACGAAAAGAAGTTACAGTGAATATTGGGGCTGATGTTTGCACCAAAAGGAAGGTCAGAAATCCTGTGTTCAGAATATCCCAGGTGGCAGTGCCTGTATGTAAGAGAAGGTCAGGTAACTTCTGCCAAGCCATCTTAAGAACTCATCAACATTGCAAATCTACTTCTGCTTGTTAAAGTCTTATAGATTTTAAGTGGCCAAATGCAACGCATCAGTGGTATAGAAGCTATCACCATTTCCAACCCTGCTTGGCAGCTCCTTGCTTTGAGAGGGAGATCAATGACTTGTTAGGCAAGAAGTAAATACAGGCCATCTGCTCCTAAGAAAGGGACAGAGCAATTCTGAAGGAGCTGGTGATGGTCTTCATTGGTCTGTGCCAGCTAAAAGGTTCAAATTCATAGGGCCAGGAGACAGGCAGAATCTAGCATGATAATACATGGGAGGATCTGGATGTTTTGGGGTTTTTTTAGAAAAACTTTTTCATAGAATCATAGAATG
>NW_010226722.1:0-507 GCF_000690775.1 Eurypyga helias
GAACGGGCCTTTGAGAAGTCCCACTACCCCGATGTCTACAGCCGAGAGGAGCTGGCCATGAAGGTCAATCTGCCTGAGGTCCGCGTACAGGTAACTCCTGTCCCAACGGTCCGACCCTGCACCCCGGCAGCTCCTGGCCTGGCCTGGCCTGGAACAGATTCCATTCCCAGTGCTGGCAATTCGTGGCCCAACAGAGCACAGCACATCTCCGCATTCTCAGTGGCAGCAGCTCCCGGTTCGGCACAGCCTCGCATTCCCATAGCTGTCAGCTCCTCTCCCAGCACAGCCCTGCATTCCCGGTGCTGGCAGTTGCCGGCCCAGCACAGTCCTGTGTTCCCAGTACCAGCAACTCCTGGCCGGCCACAGGCTCTCATTACCAGTGCTGGCAGTCCCCAGCCCAGCACAGCCTGGTGTGCACCTTAGTGCCACAGGCCTGGGAACCTGGTCCGCTTTGCTGGTTGTCCTGACCAAGGGCAGCCGGAGCTGCTGTGAACAGGTGTGGCGGCC
>NW_010226722.1:623-4692 GCF_000690775.1 Eurypyga helias
GTGGGCCGGCCCGGGGTCGGCTGTACCCACTCCTGTCTCAGCTTGGCACAGCATGGCACACCATCCGCTGCTCCATCGTGTTCCCCTTGCTCAGGGGAAAGCTGCTACCCTCTGTGGGGCAGCTGTGCCACCCCATAACCCAGCTAAATCCAGTTGTACTTGCAGGTGTGGTTTCAGAACAGACGGGCTAAGTGGCGACGGCAGGAGAAATTAGAGGTGACCTCCATGAAACTACAAGACTCACCCATCCTCTCCTTCAACCGCTCACCGCAGGCAACACCCATGGGTCCTCTCAGCAGCAACTTGCCCCTGGAGACGTGGCTCAGCCCTCCTGTGCCCAGCAGCACGGCACTGCAAACTCTGCCCGGCTTTGTGGCTTCACCACAGAGCCTGCCCAGCACCTACACGCCACCACCCTTCCTGAACTCTCCGGCAGTCACCCACACGCTGCAGCCCCTGGGGACCCTGGGGCCACCACCGCCTTACCAGTGCGGGGCCAGCTTTGTGGACAAATTCCCCTTGGATGAGACAGACCCCCGCAACACCAGCATTGCTGCCTTGCGGATGAAGGCCAAGGAGCACATCCAGTCCATCGGCAAACCGTGGCAGACAATCTGAATTCCCTTGTCAAGCGGGGAGAAACCCATGGGGAAGGCTGGTCCTGGGATATCCGAGGGTTGCTCTCACTCTGCTCTGGCTCCCCTGGATGGCCAAGCAAGGGAGGGCTGTCCTTTGCACCAGTCTTTTCCCCATGACTTGACTTGCTTTGTATTTTGTGGTCCTTTTAATTCCCTTTTCCACAGAGTAGCTGTGTGAGGTGGCTGGGAACTGCTCCCACAGCTGCCCTGATGGGATAGCCTTGGGTTCAGATGAGCTGTGCCCACCCCTGCCCATGCAGGCTGGGGTCAATGCCAGTCCCCTGGCACTTGCTGCCTCCTTAGAGAAGGGAATCAGATGGACATCTGGTTGGGTGGCTGGAGCTGGTGGCAGGGACCCTCCTTGGGTGCATTCTGCCCAGTGCAGCCCAGGAAGGCTGGCACGGCACTGGGCTCCTCTCGCTCCCCCTGCCCACCCATCGCCAAGCTGCCAAAATTAAAACTACAGCATCTTTATTTTCCATTATCTCTGTTACTGCCTGTAATGGGGCTGAGAAGCTGTAATGAAACACCCCCTTCTCCTCCATTGGGCTCTACACACTCTGGAGGTTGTGGCAATTAACGTTTCTCATTAGGGAAGAGAGAAGGATGCACAAATGCCCTCATTGTGTCCTGGGGATAATTCAGTGCAGACTGGGAGACCTCTCCTTTCACCACTTCCCGCTCGTTGCGGTCAGACAAAGGCTGGCGTCTAATTATATTTTCACAATCTGTGCGTATCTTAGGAGTCCTGTCAGAAACAAGTATTTCAGCTTCACTTCAGAGAGTTTTTTAACCTTAGACAGCAGTTTCTAAACATCCCTTCACAGCCTTTTCCACAGCAGCCCCCATCTGGAGACCTGCTTTTATAGATAATAATAAGAATCCATATATTTTGAATCTTCTCTTCCCGTAGATCCAACCTGCCTCTCTGGACCAGAGCACACACTGTGCTCCAGGCTTCCCTTCCCTGAGCTGCACCCAGACTGTTGTCCAGAAGCTCATACCTGGGCTTGTTGCTCACGATAACAAGATTTCAGTGTTGCTATTCCACATTTTGACACTACTACCCTGTCTCCTTGCTGCCTCCAGTCCTTCTGTGTCCTGTAGAGGCATGGAAAAGACACCAATCCCCCGACTTGTTGTACCTGTGAACGCTGTAACGGATAAACAGCACAGTCAACGGCCTTCAAGGAAACCTATGAGTTTATTGCTAAAAAAGAAACATTATAATCAGCTAAACCTAAGTGGGCACAGACAGGTCAATAAAGGGGCAGAGGCATATGCAAACTCTTATCTTTCTTGTACCCTTAGTTTTCCGTGTTCCTACACTTTCCTTCCAACGGTCCCATTCTGTTTTAATATGTTCATTTTGTTGTAAATATCTTCTCCTTCTTAATTGGGTGCTGAGTCTAATAATCCTGCCTCAGCTTGTTAACTGTACAATAGCAGTCAGAGTTAATGACCCATTAGTGATTAATTCCTTAAACCAGCATCTAATTGCTCTCTGTAAAACCTTTTCTTAAAACTGGATTAAATCATCTAGATCCTTAACCACTTCTTTACTCTAACTTTGCTAAGGCTATTAGCCTGCCCTTTTCTGAGTGATCTATTTCTTTTGCTTAAACTGTATTAGCAAGATAGTATTTTTAGTGTCTCTATTTGACTCCTTTGCAACAGCTGAAGTTCTAAGGAAGAATAATACCAATAAAAGTCTGCCAGTGAAAATACTAAAAGATGTACTCCTTTGCAATAACTCAACTGCAGACAGTGACTGTTGTTATGCTAACCATGGCATACCACCTTTTGGGAGAGTTGGGCTTGCAGGACAGGGTTTGTCACAGTGGTCACAACTACTCACGGAAATGTGTAGGCTCTGGCAAGTTTTCCCCAAGAATGACTCGGTCTTTGTGCAGGGTCCTGAATATGGGGCAGTCAGCAAGGGCTGCCCAGGAGACTCCTGGGAGGATTGCTATGTGAAGACAAAGCCTTACTATCCTTCCACAGGCATAGATTCTTGATCCTGGGGGTACTGCACCTCCATGCTCAACACAGGCCAAAGGACTAGTGAGGAGGGGCAAACCTTGGCTGGGAGTGGGAGGCAAGACAAGTTGTGTCTGCTGGATGAGGCTTGGAGCAACCTGGTCTAGTGGAAGGTGTCCCTGCCCATGGCAGGGGGTGGGACTGGGGGGGCTTTAAGGTCCCTTCGACCCAAACCATTCCATGATTCTATGATTTCCAGGTAAACTCCACATGAGCAGCCTGAGCTTTCTTTTTTTTGCTCAAGGAGAGGACGCATGGATATACATTTCCTTGTATTACGCAGACTATTAAGTTGTCCACTTTGAGTTTGCTTCAAAGCTCTGAGAAAGTAAAAGGAAGTCCTCATCTCTGCATCTGCTTCATTTGCTGCAATGTCTGCATTAGCAAAGGAGGTTAATCTTGGCTGATTTCTCACTGAGATATGAAGTGCAAGGAAGTAGACTGGATTTTTTTCTTGAGAAGTCTTTCCATTAGGCCTGGCCGTCCTAGGCTCAACATAACACAGGTGTGGTGTAAAGTTTTGCACAGGACAGTAGCATGACCTATGCAGGAGAGAAGACAATTACCATAAAGAGCTTTGAAGAACTCTGAATTAATAATTATGAGGAAAAAAGTCATGATGAAACACAGTCTCTTTCCGTTCCATAGCTGGAGGCCAAGGGTGCTAACACCTAAGCCAGTGCTTAGCATCCCAGCTGGATTTTGTACAAGGACCTCTTGAGTGTTCAGGTGATGGTTTGGCTTCTGGGCCATGCTTATTTCTCAAATGTGCAACACATGCACATATTCAATCCACTACTTTGGCCCCACAAAGACTAAAGCCAGCTTGTCAAACACCTTTCTGTGGTAGCCCTCTCATTTTGCTCAACTTGCTTCCTCTGCTCTGCCTTCATCTCTGCCAAGTTTGTGCAGGGGAAGGTTGATTCAAATCTATGAGCAAATCTTTCCAGGGATGGCCCAGTATCCGAAGAGGACCCACAGGGTTGAATGAGGGCTGTGGAGTGCACCTTTGGGCGTTCATCACACACCCCCTCCCTCAGTTTACTGCTGATGGGGAGTCAGTCAGCATTGAGATGCTTCCAAAGGATGTGAGATGTGGAACTGGGACTGCACAGCCCAGCACACATAAGGGAATTAAAAGGACAAGCATCATGTCCCAATGCCACATGAGGCCCTGGGCAGCAGCCTGACATCAAATGCCCACAGTACGTGCCCAGTGGTACTGGAGTGACTTGCTGTGCTCCCCGCAATGTCCACCCAGCCTGCAGTGGCTGCTTCTGTGGTGCTAGCCATGCACCAACCTTTGTACTGCCCCACCAGCACAGGAATCTGCCAGTGACAAGCCTGGGCGCCCAGCTGCCCCCCTGTCACTCCAAGCCTCATCCAGCCTG
>NW_010226723.1:0-2942 GCF_000690775.1 Eurypyga helias
CCACGGGCAGGGGGTTCCCTCAGGCAGGGGGCATCCTCGGGCAGGGGGCACCCACGGACACGGGGCACCCACGGACACAACCCCGTGTCCTCCCTCTCCCACCCCCGGCACCACGCACACGCAGGGACACACACAGACAGACACCAGCACGCGGGCACACGCGGGTGCCCACGCTGACGCGCAGCAGCACGGATGTGCACGCACACGCGTGTGCAAACCCCCCGCACGGGGCACACGCACCCTGGCACGGCCCGAAACCGGGACCTGGAGGACCCAAACCGCAGCACTTTTTTGCAGTTCCCCGAGTCTCCTGGCAGAGGAGCGGTCACGCAGCTCATCCCCACGCAGGGTTTGATGTAGACAGAGGAGAAGTGGGTGGAAATTATCCCACTGGCTCCTGGAGTTTGGGATCGGGGTGGGGGGACACACACACGACTTTCAGCACAGGGGGCTCGGCCTCGTGCCTTGGAAGGGGGGCAACAACCGCAGCCAGACCCACGGCTCCCGTCTCGCTTCCAGGTGGGTTTTGGTCCGTGGAATTGGGGAGACGGGGCTTTTGTCGGGTGAAGGGGGGAGATGGGAGGTTTAAAATGCTGGAGGCAAGAGTAATCCCAGCTGGGAATACGGCTGGGAACTTGGCTGCCTGGAGGCAGAGTGGGATGTGGCTCCCAGGGGGGGAGGAGGTGGGTTCTAGGTGTTTGTACCCACTGGATAACTCGGGCCATGCCTGGGAGCGGGGAGGATTTGGCAGCCCCCCGGAGTCCCCTTCCGCCCTCCGCGCTGGCAGGGATTTTGCAGAGGAGCAGCAGGGAAGGTGCCCAATTCAGGAGTTTGGTCCTAATTCCCTGGAAATCCCAGCCTACGGATTTTATTTTCCCTTCCCTCCTTTTTCTCTTGGCCGGGAGGATTTGCAGGGTGCTTGGCTGCAGTCTCAGGTGCCCTGCACCGCTTCCAGGAGCAGGAATTCTCCCAGGACACCCCCCTGAGCTCCCCACTCCTCCTCCAGGCAAGCCAAGAGCTGCCATTAGAAATCCGCTCTCCGTTTAAATTTAGACGCCTGCATGCTCTTGAGTTCGCTTTTATTAATTATTTGCATCTGGTTCATACCAAGGAAAGTTGAGCAATGCAGCTGTCCCGATTCCGGCATCGGCATGGGGGCGAAGCGCGATGTTCGCCAGCGTTTCTCTTGTCCGCTGGAACAATGGCCCGTCAGGAGGGGCCGGGAGCTGCCGTCCCCTCGCGGGGGTCTGCCACGAGGGCAGCGTCCCTCCAGCTCGCGTGATCTCCTCGCTCCGGGTGACGGCGGCTCATTTCCCAGCCGTGGAGATTAGTCTAATTAGCGGAGCAAATCTGGGTAAGGCGAGCTCTTGTAATTAGTAATCAGTTGGATGTTTCCACGCACTTTCTTTGCCTGAGGGGTGCAGAGGAGTGCGGATGGCCCCGTTTTGGGAGCAGGGAGGAATTTGGAGAAGTCAAGGTGAACGGGACCGGTGGCACTGGTGGTTCTCCCCACTGCATCCCGTTTTCCCATTGGGACCTTCTTGCCTCGGGGCCAGCACGGGGTGAAGAGCCAAGGGACAGCCCCGTCTGTGTCCCCAAGCCCCCCCAGCGCCATCATTTCCCGCAGCCCGCTGTCCTGGATCATGTTCCAAGTAGCAGCCGTGGCCCCGGTTGCTCCTGGTTCTTCTCTGGGACGTGTGACCTGAAGAGGGGAAGCCGGCGAGATGCTTCTCCACGGCTTGGCGGGGCGTGGAGGCGATGTCTCCATCAGCCAGTCCTTAGCGGAGGTGGTTGTGCGTTACGTCTCGTCCACCCCGTCCTTGGCCTGGGGAAGCTGAGGTCTCCGCTGCTGCGGGGAGAGGATGGAGGGGTGTTTCAGACTGATGAGCCGTCACCTTTGGGCCACAGGCTGAGGGCAAACAGTCACACCGGGGTCTCCTGTGCTGCAGCGAAGGTGGAACGGTATCACAAGCCCGGTTAAAGCCAGGCGTGAGACCCCCCCCCGAAGGTGGGTCCCACTGGGAAGGGGGATAAACCTCCCCACGCCGCGATAATCAGCGTAACTGGGCTTATGTGGGAACTTCTGTGAGGGAGTTTAATTAATTAGGATTGATTAACGGGTGTCGCCAGGCAAAGCTGGAGCTGGGGAGGCAGATTTTGTCACCGCATTGGGAACGTGATGTCACGGCAGGGAGGTTGACCCCTCGGACCAAGCCTGGAGGAGGCTTTGCAGTTTCAGGCCGGGAAGCTGCCGGTGGGTGCTGGGATGGGAACCAGGGTTTTCCTCTGCTGAGAGACCCAGAAAGACGCCCAGTGGCTTTTTGTCTTGTTTCTCCCCTCTGGACACCTTTAGTGTGTAGCCAAGGGGGGAAATTTTGAGGTGGACTGAGAAAAATAGGAAAGGAGGACGAGGATGTGGGGCCTCAAACCACCCTGAGCATCCCAGCTGGTGGTTGCATCCCACGCCAGGAGCGATGCTGCTCCCCCACCGGCTTCGCCTCGCCCCAGCCGGGATGGGGGTGAGATGGGGAGAGGGGTGCTGCTCGGCGCGATCCCCTCCCTGCCCCGTGCCGGGGGCGGCGTTGGAGGTTAGGCTGGAAAAGGGAGAAGGGAGTTATTTTTAGGCATCTCATCTGGGCGCAGACTGTCATTACTCTGCTCCGTACCTTCCCGGTGCGTGGGGAAGCCAGGGAGGGCTCCCGCAGCAGGTCCCGGCTGCCTGGGTCCCCTTTCCCTGCGAAGGGTGGATCTGGGAGATCTCAGCCACCACGGGCTTGGGAATCGTGGTCCCCTCAGGGGCTTGGGTGATGCAGAGTCTCACCCATCACCGCAGCCTTTAAACATGCTGTGGGCTTTGCTGCCTCATTTGGCAGCAGGTTTCAAAATCAGTTTATTCGTAAAATCAGGAGAGCGGCTTTAGAGTCACAATATTTTAGGGAAAG
>NW_010226723.1:2956-3299 GCF_000690775.1 Eurypyga helias
TTTCTGCTTGTCGGGTGTTTCTTGAGTGTTCGTTACAGCCTGGGCTGCTCTCTGTACCAGCTCCCCCGGGTGATGCTCTGTAGGTGGGATGTGTAGAAGACTCACAGGATGGGATCCTGGGAACAGGATGGGATCCTGGGCGTGGGATGGGACCGTGCCCTGAGGATGGGCAACACAGCCTGGAGCAGGCAGGAGAGCAGCACTGGAAACGCTCTCCCTGGGGAGATGCTGGGGTTTAAATCCCTGTTGGCATGGTGGAGTCTGTCCCGCACTGAAGCCCTTTCCAGGTGTTATCCTGGGAAGGTGACTGGCAAGGGGGATAAACGTGCAGGGGGCAGGCAGC
>NW_010226723.1:3384-3769 GCF_000690775.1 Eurypyga helias
CTTGAAGACCGGTGTTTTCCAACCCAGAAGATTCCATGATTCTATGATCACTGAGCTGGCTGGTCGCCGTTCGGCACCTCTGGCAGCACAGCACCGGGGTGGCACTGCCAGGCACCGGTGCAGCCCCTCGACCGGAGGAAGGTTTGGAGGCCAAATCTGGTTTTTGATAGATTGTGGCACGCTGCAAATTCAAGCTGCCGGCAGGTCCTGGCAGGGGCAGAGCATCCCCGGGCACCCAAGGGATGTGGCGATCCACCTGCGAGAGGGACCAGTCCCAAATCCTGCTTTACCCCGAGTCCAGCCCTGCTGTTGTCTGATGTGTTGGGTTTTAGTGTCAAATTTTAGGGAGCATCTGCCTGCCAAGGTGGTGGGAGAGGATTGGGGG
>NW_010226723.1:4085-4367 GCF_000690775.1 Eurypyga helias
CTGCAAAGGGGGTGGGAGAGGATTGGGGGGGGAGGGTGGAGCCAGCAATATGCCTTCGTGATGGGGGGGATTAGAGAAATATTTGCGTTTATTTTAATGCCAGGCTTATTGCAGGGATTGGAAGCTTAACTCCGAAGCTGGCAGCCGAGCAGCCCTCCTCTCGCTCCCTAACGCTGACGGCATTCACATTCCCATCCCTTCATTCCTCCCCACCGGGAGTCGAAGCCTCAGAACCGGAGGCGTCAGGTCCCGGTGAACCACGTCGGTCTCCGGGCTGGGGAG
>NW_010226724.1:0-219 GCF_000690775.1 Eurypyga helias
TCGTGTGGTCTTTCCCGCGTGCGCGGCTGAAAGCCGATGCCGGATGGATCCCGATCCGGCTAATCCTGCCCGGCTGGGCCGTTACGTGGGAGAAAAGAGTGATTTTTACTCCATGTTTCCCTGTGTTTTTCCTGGTTTGCCAGCATGGCGCAGGCGTGAGGGTGACGCGTGATAAGGGATGATGAGACGCTGGCTCCGGGCGTCGTTCCCGGCTCTTGG
>NW_010226725.1:0-839 GCF_000690775.1 Eurypyga helias
TTGGGCCTCTCTTCCCTCCAGAGCTCCCTCTCTTCCCTCCTCTTCCCTTCCCTCTCTTCCCTCCAGAAGGTTCCCCCAAGGAACCTTCCCAATCAGTTCCCTGAAGAGTCTAAATTTCACCTGATTTGATGCAGTTTGTATCTTTTCCTTGGGTATCTGGAGTCCCAGAGTCTTTGAGTGCTGTATAATCTTTCGCTGTGTCACCTGTACAGGAATAATTTGATCCCCTCCTGTTAAAACATCGATATATCGATAAACTCTTAACTACTTGTTCCAGGGGAATGTGGGCTAATTCCAGTGCCGAAGCATGATGTGCTAAGGTGGGAGAATGTTTACAGCCCTGAGAGAGGCGAGTAAAGGTATACTGTTGTCCCTCCCACATGAAAACGAAATGATCACGGTCCTCTTCCTGCAGGGGGACTGTGAAAAACATATCTTTCACATCATTGTGGCTATCACCCAGTGAGATTGTACCTGAATAAGTGAGATTAGCTCAGCTATCCTAGATACTGTCACTGTCAAGGGGCCAGTATTAGCACTGAGTCAACGATAAGCTATGGTCAGTCTCCACTTCCTGTTTGGTCTACATACTGGCCACAATGGGGAATTGTACGGGGAGTGGGTGAACGTTGAAATTCCCAGTTGTTTAGTATCCTCAGTCATGGGGGGCTATCCCTTCCCAGACCATAGCAATAGGTAGGGTTTGATGTTAGTTATTTTGTAAGGGGGGAGGGCACGTGCCACTTGCAATAGGCTCCCCTCTGGCCAGGATGCTTCAGCTGATTTTCTGATCTGAGGAATACCCAAAAGACCGTGATTTTCCCTGGGTATCATACCAC
>NW_010226726.1:0-22382 GCF_000690775.1 Eurypyga helias
GCTGGCAAAAAAAACGTGTTGCCAGCAGGAACCTGTGGGGCGACTCCCTCTCACACCTTCCGTGTCCAGCATCTGTAAACTTCCACCCGGCCCGCTCCCAGCACCACCAGTATGGTGGGGTAACAGTGACCACTCAGCTTGCTATATTATGAATGAAACAAAATCTTATAGACTGGCCCTAGGAGAGCAGCTCATCACGGCCTGGGACCAGAACACTTTGTTAAATCTAATATGGATCTACTTTTTATTAAAAAGAAATATTCCTTTACTGTCCAAGACAGATAAAATTGCATATGAATAGGGTGATCTTCCTTCCTCACTTAGTTTAAGTCTGTGCTGGTTTCAAAATACTGTCATGTCAAATTTTCATGTGTATTTAGTACATGGGAACAGCTAGAAATTTCATATATATAAAATCTATCTCATAAAATCTATTTCTTAAATATTTGACCCTTCCGAACAAGGAAAATTTATTTTTTCTGTCCAACAATAGTTTCTTTATAGAGGTGAGCAACCAAACCCTCATGATGACTTTTTTTGCATTTTCCATGGATGAGGGAGGGAGTTTTGCAGCTCCACTGACACAACAACTCATTAAGCCATTCTAAATTGATTGCTTCTCATCATCTGCTGACATTTTATTTATGTTCAGTTGTTCAACAACAGAATTTTAAGTGTATCTTATGTGTATTAGAAAGTAGAATTAAAACTTAATCACCTGAAGAAGTATGTTCAAACTCATTCAACTCATTTCCAAGTACAGCCATACATATACAAATATACATATAGTTGTACGCAGAGTAAAAGGAAGATATTGGTATACAGAAGTAGGTCCAGTGGAGGGCCAAAAAATAGGGTGTTGAAGCACTAGACATGTAATAGCAGACTGAGAGTCAGAATTGTTCAGCCTGAAAAAGTGTGTACTAAGGTAGTGTCTAATGAGTGTACTAATGAGTGTCTTACTGCTCATTAACTACCACATCTACTACATACTTATCTCTTATGGGGAGTCAAACACTGGATAAGTACCAAGAAAGACTCTACAATCTTCACCCTTGGAAGTATTCAAAACTCAAGTGGACAAGGGCCTGGAATACCACATCTAAGTTGTCTCTGCTCTGACCAGCAGCTTGTACCAGAGGACTCCAGATATTGTATCCCTTACATATTATTCTATGGTCCAGTGATTCTCTCTCTATGTATAGTTACTAATTTCTGCACAACTGTGATGATTTTGGCTGGGATAGAGTTAATTTTTTTCACTGTAGCTAGTATGAGGCTATGTTTTGGATTTGTGTTGAGGAGAATGTTGATCGCACTGATTTTTTTAGTGTGAGAAGGAGGTGTGTGAGCAGCTGTGTGGTGTTTATTTGCTGACTGTGGATAAACCACTACAATAGCTCTCCTTCCTTTTCATGTTTCCTTCTCTTTTACCTTTTCTATATTTTTAGCTTAGATTTTAATATGGGAAGAGATATCTGGACTTCACTATGTTTACTATGTTTGTAACATCTAACTGAATAAAAAAGAATGTTTCACTAAACAGTTAACTTCTTTTATATCCACTCTAAGTTGTCAGAATAAGTAAACATCCATGGTTATCAATGAAATTAGATCTAAGTTAGAGCTGAGGTACTGATCATAGCCCATTTGGATCTATGGAATTTAAGATAACACAATTAAGGTTGGATGCTGTGATGTTCACTGTCTCTCTCACTGCTGACTTCCAAAAATCAAAGTTTCTCCACTGTGCTAAGGTGAGGTTACATATATTGCTACAGCTTGGATGAATGTTTCTAGCTGGATGATCATATTGCAGATAGTGTGTCAATTCTCTTCAAGCTATTATTTCTTCTTTGCCTGTGCTACCTTTTTCATTTTCCATCATAAATGTGAGGCTCAGTTTTTATTAGTCTTTTTCTGGCCACTAGTGAAAAAGACTATAACTTATGTTGTTTAATGATACCATTTCTCTTGCATTTTTATCATGAGATGTATGAGACTTGCCATTGTGTCACAACTAGAAGTACATAATTTTCAGTTTCTCAAGAAACCAAGCAGTGAAGAAAAGATGAAAAAACCCCCAGATATTCCTCTAATTTGTTATATTCCTGTGATAGATACTACCAGTGGATATGACATAGATACGAATTGCAGGGACTGAGCTAAAGGGTTTACAATTAAAAGCATAGCAACAACTTTTGTTATCATTTAATGTTGCCCTGAAATTTACCAGCCCAAATATTCTAACAATGCTCTACAATTAAGTGTATCACTTCTTTTCTTTTGCAACAGCAGAAATTTAATTCACTAACATTAGCAAGATACAAGTCAATGTCTTGTTTACACAAATATTGTTGTCTACATCAGTTTCTGAAAAGTAATTATACCCTAACACTTGGAAGAAAACATCATAATTCTAGAAACTGCAGTCATGCAATCCTTTCAGTAAAATCAGGTTTAATAATCCATTGCCACTTGCACACCACCTCCCTCTTCTTCCCATGTCTGTAGCATAATGGTGTTTGGCAGACCAAGCAGGGCTACTGCATGGTGACCTGGCTCTGTGTTTAATGGAATAGAGGGCAGTTGCTGCTGCAAAGCCCCAGGAGGGAATTCAGCTGAGGATAAGTTTCATCTTTGCATGTAACAGCTCCATGCTGTTCAATCTCACCACTTCTTCAATTAAGGAATGATTTTGTTAGGATTTTGCCAGTGGCAGTGAAGCAGCTGGCAAACATCTGTTACCCCTGGGTGCTTCCAAATATTGTATTTTCCAGCCCATGGTATACAGAAAATTGTGTGATTTGATATCATGTCTCAAAAAAAAGGCTCTGGAAGATGCTAGTGTTAAGACTATTTCAAAATGTCAGACAATTAAGTTTTTCTGTTATGTGCGCAGTGTAAGTCCCTTAAGTACCAAAAACGTACTGATGAAAAATAGGGCCAGCACCCTTGTGGCTGTGGCTAAAATATTACCTTAGCCTTCGTCTCTGTGTTATTGTGGTAACTGAATCAAATAAAATTCATCAAGCTGGTCAAAATTGAAACACGTGTGAAGAAGAACATATGTATTGTTGTGCTGTGACTTTCTGCACGTTACAAAGCCTTTACTGTCATTAATAATTTTAATCTGGTTCCTGAATAACTGGCCATTGACTCTGCCTCTTTGAATTTACAGATTTAATCTCCTAAGGAAAATGACTCCTTCAGGAACTTTAAACCTGAAAAACAATACCTATATTCTCTACTACAGTGATCTCAGAAACATTTGTGTAAAAGTCTGATTTCCTCTGTGTACCTCCTCTATACCATTAGAAGAGTCTTACAGAAGTTTGAAGTTTTGTCAGATGTTACTAAATCCCTTAGAGGATCTTTAGTGCTGGACCTGCCTGATACAATATTTCATATATCCAGAATCTGATTCTGTTGAATAACTACTCAGAATATCAAGGAAATAGATGTTTGCCCTTTTTTGTTTCTCAGCTCTACGATGACTGCAAATGGCTTTCTCTTGCCAATTCAAATGCAAAAAGAAGACAAATCAGTGCACATAATGCCAGGGTCATTGTTCTGAAGAGGCAAACCTTTACTTTTGTTATTTGATGAGAGTCACGCTAAGAGTATTAGCCTCTACAGTCAAGTATCTGACCTCAGCATGTCATGTAAAACCTCGTTCTTCAGATCAATTGTGTAATACTCCAACATAAAAGAAATATGCCTCTTTATCACAGGGCCTTTATCTTACCTCCTGACACAAGTGAGTGAAATGACTTTTATAATAAACCTGCTTCTTTATATGATATCGTTATTTATATCAGTGTCAAAAATGTTTCTGCTCTGATTGGTTCAGTCTTGACCGATGGCTTCGCTGGCATAGGCCATTTACACAATATCCTGAACACTGTGTCTTTTTGACAGTTAGTAACATGCTACTATTGAATTCCGAGGGTTGTCTTAACTGTATAATCCAGTTCATGGTAAACATGAGAGATTTAATTTCCAGGGTAAAGGGATTGAATGCTACTGATGCAACTTCACCAGAGAGCAAAGTGCATTTTCTGAGGGAGGGTCTGCATCTTGGCACTGGTGATTGATAAACATGGAGAGAAGAGCCCAGAGCTGACTATGGGAGAGACAGGTTAAGAACTGGGAAAAGTCACAAGTTAAGCTGTGACATAAGGTAAGAAAAAAGCCAAATATCAGGTTGTGTTTTACTATCCCACTGTATATTTATGTAAAGCTCATTACAGTGAGGCACATCCTACCTGAAGGGACATTTGCAACTTATTGCAGGAAGAAATAGCAGGTTGTTGAACAATGGAACTCAGTCACAGAAGTGGGAAGAGATCTGATGACTCTTACCCCCATACTGAATATCAAAAACAGGAAGTGTGACCAGCTGCTGAATAGCATACTGTAACCACAGCAAAGATTTAATCTTTGAAATGAAAGCCCACATTTGATTTCATGAACCTGGGATAGTAGACAAAAGATTTAACTGTAAAAGAGAAAGACTGATCAGAAAAATTAGATGGAAAATTATTTTACATTGACTTCTGTTTCAGTTGTATGAGTCCACATGTTCCCATTATGAACCAGAGGAAAGACTGATGAGGGCAAATCACAACAAATAAAACACAAAGAATGTGATCTTTTTGTGCTGGACTTGTTACTTATATTCCATTTACACCAGAACCAATTAGATAGTGATATTTGATATTCATATTTCTATGCCTTATAAATAAAATCACAGAAAACTCAGTTAATTAATCTCTACATGGATAATCTGGATTGTCTCACTTTGAAGGCAATCAGATAAAATAGTTAGCTTATTAAAATAAAAATCTGTGACTGGTGGCAGTAGGGAGAATAAAGCTGTGTCAAATCACAAGTTTGTGGCTAGTCCAGTTCCAAAGAACATAACTATGTTTTAAGCAACCTAAGTTTTTGACAAGTACAGTGATTATGCACTAGTGTAGGTCTCTGTGACATCCACAAGCAGCAAAAATGAATCCTAAAGTAAAAACTGACACTATAAAGTGTCAAGTCATCTTTTGTACAGCAGAAGTCAAAGGGGGATTTATCATAGAGTCATATAGAACAGGAGCAGACACATTCATAAAAAGTTCTTGTAACTTGTATGGAAGTGCTACAAGAGAGGCTTGTTTAAATGAACAACCCATCCTTCATCTTCTAATGTGACAACTTGAAATACAGAAAGTAATGGAAGATGAAGGTGGAGTTTTCTTTGCTGGAATCACTACACAGACTCATTGAAATACATAGATATAAACCAGTACATTATTTAATTAACTTATCTGGCAGAACACAATCATAGTTGATTCATAGAACCCCATTTATCCCTGATGATTCTCTTCTGTCTATAAAACGGTAAAATAAATGAGAAGAATATTATAACCAAAGCCCTTTCATTTTTTGAAGCTCCTACTAATTTGTATTCAGAGACAGCTGAATATAGCTCACTAAAGGTTTCTTCTAATGATTGCCAGCCGTCAGACACTTCAGATCAGATCCCCAAATCAAAACGGTGGGCTGCCGTTACTTTAGGATTATGCATTACCTGTATAGTGAGAATATGTCTTGGTTCACTCAAGCTTCAGCTCCCCTTTGCCTTGGGAAGCATAGACATGTGTTCAGAAACTTGACCAAACGATCATTGTTGCACTGCAGAATGTGTGCTAAATGAAGCCTAGATCTCAAGTTTAGGGCCCTGTCTTTTGGGTATTTTTATCTTCTTTTCACTGTTTTAAAAAATATGAGTAGTGCCAGTTACACCTACATCATTAACTTTCTCAAGCTCCTCTGGCACGTGTAATCTATGGTAATAATATGCATCTATGGTAATAATAAATGAAGGCCAGACAACAATCTCTTTCAAGATGCCAGATCCTGAACAGCATAATCTTATTGGAACAGTCAGTTAGAAAGTAGGCAGACATGGATAATAGGAAAAATCTTTACTAATGGAAAAGATATTTTGAGCCAAATGTTTGAAATTTCTACCTCACAACAAATTTTAATAAGCATGCAGTGTGTGAGCATAATTTACACAGATTCATAGATTCACAGAGTGGCAGGGGTCGGAAGGGACCTCTAGAGATCATCTAGTCCAACCCCCCTGACAGAGCAGGATCACCTCGAGTAGATCACACAGGAACAAGTCCAGGCGGCTTTTGACAGTCTCCAGGGAAGGGGGCTCCCCCACCTCTCTGGGCAGCCTGTTCCAGGGCTCTGGCACCCTCACAGTGAAGAAGGGTTTCCTCATGGTCAGGCTGACCGTTCTGTTTCCCCGTTTATGGCCATTGTCCCTAGTCCTGTCACTGGACACCACAGAGAAGAACCTGGCCCCATCTTCCTGACACCCACCCTTTAGACATTGATAAGCATTGAGAGGATGCCCTCTCAGCCTCCTCCAAGCTAAACAAACCCAGCTCTCTCAGCCTTTCCTCATATGGAAGGTGCTCCAGGCCCTTCATCCTCTTAGTGGCCCTGTGCTGGACCCTCTCCAGCCTCTTCCTTGTCCTTCTTGAACTGAGGAGCCCAATTTTAAATAATGGACATATTCTAAGGGGTATTTTCTGATGTGTGATAAGTTTAAAGTGATTAAATGACATCATAAAGTGCTAGTGGAGGAAATACAACAAAAAGAACTATGTGAGTTTAATTAAGAAGAGAATTTGATAAAGATCTCCAAAGTGCAACTACACTCTTCTCAAACAACCCTCCTTCCTCTGTAACGCCTGGCAATTTTCTAGTTTCACTTGCAACCTTAAAAACATCCAGCATAAGTCAAAGGTAGGATCTGCATATTGAAATGCACCTCTGTGAGATTTTCACATCTTAGAATGATTTTCCTATAGGCTTTATAACACCATGGAATCAAGCCATTCCAAACAAGAGAGAACCTTCTACCTTGCCCTGCTGGCAAGTAGATGGTGTATGTCAGAGAAATGTTCAAAGGATTTTTTTTCATTCTTTTAAAAAAGATTTTAGCAAAACATTGGCAGCACAGGTTTTGTGCAATTCCATTTGCAAATAAGGATATTTTTATCAGATGTCTCCAACATGTTTTTTCAGCTCAGTATATATGATGAAAATAACACCTCTTTCCCCTCAATTGCCCTGAAAAACTCATCTAAACGTAGAAAGCAGTTAATTATTCTGAATTTATGTCTAGCATCAGATTTGACATTCTAAATATACATCTATATACGTTAGCAAGTAAATATGTATTCTATTTAAAAGACAAGTTACATAAAACAGAAATACTAACAAAATCAATGTTGGAAGAGATTTGAGAACAAAATTCATATTTAATCCAATATGGATTACTGGGAAGGATTATCCAGCTCTGGGAAAACAAAAAGAAAAGAACATATGTGTTGTGTTGTAGCTCCCTCTTAAAGGACAGTGAAACAAACATTTACATTTAGAAACTGCACATCTGTAATTTGATGATACAGATCATCTTGTAATATATAGGAACTGTACTTATTTGCTATATCTATGAAGGTAATGGAAGGGTATCTTTTTCAGAAAGGAAGCTTCTTTCTTGCTTTCTGCCCTCTCCTCCCACTGCATGCGACATGGTTGAGAAATGCAACATTTGTTCTTTTTGCATGCTGTCATGATAACTTCACACAGAGCTAAGCAACAGTAGCACAGAAATTGGCTTGGCCCGTGTTAAATAAAGAGTAAACACCCCCCGTCTTAAGTCACTGGTTACTTCAGAGAGAGGCCTCTTATTATCTGACCTTGGCAGAAAGGGCCATTGGTAAATGAATGTTAGAGATCTTTCTACTCAGAGCAACAGTAGCTTCAAAGCTCTAACAACATTTACGATATACTCTATGATGAATGCATTTGAAAAAGGTCAAGAAAACAATGACAGTTTTATTGTTTTCTCTTATTGCTTTTTATTTCATCTGCTCTTTTATCTCCATATGACGACCTTTCAAAGAAGTCTAAAATATATTAAAAAAAAAAAAGAAAAAAGAAAAAAAAAAGAAAAAGTCTGTACTGAATTTAAACCTGAAAATCCCATGGAGCTTAAACTCCTTTACCCTTGATGATTAAATCCCATTCCCAAAACACTTAGCATGTTCTTCCCCTTTTTTCCTTTTTTTCTTATTTTTTTTTCTTTTCTTTTTCTTTCTTTTTTGTAAATTAGACCATAATTCAGTCAGGAGATGAGGTAGAAACTAATGACATTCAGAGCGGAGAGTTGTTTAATTTTCTTGGAATTGAGAGAAGTTATGAAAATGAGAGTATCAATATATTTATTGTCCATTTTTATACATGCAAATTAGACACTGAGTTCCTCTTGACTGGAGAAATATGTCCAGGCAGATAAACACAAATACTAAAAAGGTAATTTAACTCATGTCACCTGCCCTGAAAATCCTTTAGTCATAATTAAAGTATGTTCCCCTCATGAGAAGAATCATCATTCAAAGGCAGGTTTAACTGTTCCCAGAACAGAGTTTTTGCTTCTTGCATCAGCTTGCTTTCTTTTTGTCTGGGGAAGAGACTACACTTCCCTTCCAGGCACGGCTCTTCCAATAAGATCATCAATGTGATTTATCTCTGGCCTCATAACTCCAGTCATTCTATTGCTGCACAGTGAAATATCACTCCTAGAAACTCTTCTAGCCACACTCTTCAGGTCTGTGGAATTTTAAGAGCTGATGAAGGATGGTATTATTTGGCCTCCACGCTGCCTGTTTGCCAGAAATGCCTCCTTGTTAAAGTTCCCTTGGCACCCCTCTGGTCAAGGAAGACTGTTAATCCTTTTAGCTTGGTCAAATTCCACTTCAGGGAGCTTCATTCTGTCTATATCTACTCCTTTCCCCATTCTAATAAAAGTACCTAAGCGTTTTGTTAATTTGTTTTTCTGTTCCTCATATAAACAGTCACAAAATGTTCTTTCTTAATGTGGTATTTTGCAATTCATCTGAAAATGCACCACATTATAATAAGTTAAGGGAAAAATGCTGGTGTAAGTGAATTCAATTTCGAGACTTCAATGTCTTGAAATTATCAGTTTGTAAAATATGTAGCGATTGAAAGCACTATGTAAACATGGGGTCATTATCATACATTTTTAGAAGAAAAAAAAGAGTGGGAATTGCTTCACTAGTTCCATTCACATGAGCTTTTAATAGAAATACAGAGCAATTCCAAACATATGCAAGATGAAAACTGAATAATATACTCACAAGAATGAACCCATGCTATTGTGCAATGAGGATGCATAGATAATACAATTAGGTGCAGTAACAGCAATCTGGTGAGTAATAAATTTTAAGAAAGCACAAATAAATGAGTGCAGGTATAAAACAGCAAATCACGTTAAGAAATGTGTTCTGAAAATTTGTAGGTTTCTTTTATATTAAACAAAATCAATTTCAATTTTCAAAGAATATTTTTAGAATCCAAAAAATTCTGACCTTTGCTTTCTGTCATTTGTGCAATGTTTTTGGTTCAGTTTGTGTGAACTCTGCCTTCTATTCTTCTTTTTCTTTCTTTTCCTAGGGAATTTACAGAGTGATCTTATAAACTAACATGATTTAGGTAATTCTATAATCAAGTGTGGTTATTGTCATGTGTACAGACATGTTTATATGTTCCAACATTACATTTATTGATTCTTTCATTTAATGTTGTTATGACTGCTAAAGTTAATAGATGTCTTTCTTTAATGTGTGAGTAAATTGTAAAATTATTTTTGTTATCAGTTCAGAGGTGGATTTGTTTGTTTGGTTGTTTGTTGTTTGTTCGTGGTTTTTTTTTTAATTTTATTTTTTGAGAAGGTCTTGGGGACCATTAGTTGCCTGTTATTGGCAACTTTGTAATTGTGTAATTGCCCTACATTTATAGTATAAAGTTTACAATGTCATGACTTCTTTAGCTCCAGTTTCTAAGGAAAAACATTCTTGCAGTTCTGAAGAAAATAATGGCAATATCTAAACTCACTGACACTCATTTTCAACTCATGTATTTTGTAAATTTAGCTCTGACAAAATAGAGGACTTAGATCTTGTGGCTCCTTTGTCCAAAACAGCAGAGGACAAGGCATGGAATTGGGATAAAAGGCTGTTCTCCACGTGTCTTAATACAAGCATTGCATATTCTTGAAAGGGTGGTTTGGGAACGGTAGTAATTAAGGTAAACTCAAACAGAAGGGGGCGAATGCATCACATCACTAATGATAAAGTGTAGTTGGGAGACAGCCTTGGCCACCCAAGTGTGCAGGAGGAGCAAGAACTCTTTCACAGTTTCCCATGAAAATATCTGAAAACACTTAGGTAAACCTCTGGTTACTGGGAAGTAGGCTCATCTGTAATAGGCTGACCCTAGAAAGTAATTGTGAAAACAACAGCAACACATTTGTTTCCAGACATTTTGCACAAGCTCTTTTTGTAATTCAAGTTTACATACTTATATTTTCTTTTTGGTAAACACTTTTGCTTTCCCCAGTGTCTTGGCTGTGAAAACTGATTGGCTAAAATGAGCTCCAGGAAAACTAAGAGTACCTGGAGGAAAAAGCTTCTCAAAATCTCTAAAGCTTTTTAAAGCACACCCAGCAAACCTCATTTATATCACTTTTTATTGAAAACAGAACAGCTTGGCTGTTTATCCTCTTTTTCCATACTTACTTATATTTGAATAACAAAGATGAAGTCAAGTATCTTCCAGTTGGTACATCAGTCTGAAAGATGTAACTTGACTACAGTAGCAATTATCTTTGTAACCTTGATATTCAAATATTAGACAAAGCCATAAAACTGTAGTCCTTCATTTGACTGAAGTCCATATATCTGTCTCAAAGACTGAAATATCCTCCCTTGAACATTTATAATGTGGATACAGTTTCTACACCAACACACCTCTTACATCATAATTTTTTATATGAATGCCCAAAAGAATGGAAAAAAGCTTTCAAGACTATTGAATTTGTGGGCTAGGAAAAGATGTGAAAGAAAGGAATTGAAAGTAACAATAAAGCTAAGACAATCTTGGTAGCACTGACTTTTTTCAGTTCTTCCATATGGTTATATAGCCATTGGAAAACACATTCCCACAAATAACTAACAGATAAATACACAGTAAGGGAGGGTTGGGGTATTTTTTCCCCTTTTGAATGAGTGTAAGTCTAAGATCCCATCTCATAACTCAAATTCGTATGTAGGCTGCACATGTTTACCGGGTAGACATTCGTTACTCTTTCACACTGAATCCTCATCCTACAGGAAAATACAATGAATAAGCAGAAAAAACACATAGTTGGCTCTGCAGCTTGTAACTGGAATTTCATCCTGTCTGCTGAAGGCACATTTATTTTCAAAGGTTAAATCAGATGAAGCAGTCTAACACCAAGCTTACGATAAAAATATTGACAGTGATTCGAGATTTTGGTTACTGATTTTGTTATAAAATACCTGTTCTTCTTTTTATTTGATTGACTTTAATTTGATTGATTTATGCTGCTCCTCTCTAGTCCAGTAATTTAGTAATTAGTTTTACCTTTCAAATAACATTTATGTAAAGAAACAGTACTTGAATTTATTATAAGCTTCTTTAAATTTCTTAACATGAATCTGTGTCTTAATATTTGGAGACAGCTGACAGTGTTAGTGGACTGACTTTATCTCACTGTTAGAAATAAAAGAATACAGTCTGTCCTACTGAGAATCCTATAAAATTTGCTTCAGTCTTTCATACAGGGAAAGAAGGACAAATATTTTAATGCAAAAGATTGAACTCTCTTACACACTCCAGACTCTGTAACCTCCGTAGTCTCTGGAGGCTAACAGATAAGAATTTGTTATTTCATTTTACTACTTTAATATTAGAGGGAGTAATTTTGCAAATATTATGCATATCTTATCCTTATTCCTTCATTAGGAAGAGAAGGGAAAAGAACTACCAGGAGCAAGTCCACATTCTATACAGAAAAATTTAACAAGTTCGAATCTAAACATATATCTATTAAAAAAAAATAATGGTTAGTCTTTAAAATGCACAGTTTTTAAACCATATTGGTACTGATTTTATATGAGCTTCTAGTTAAATACTTATTATTTTTTAAACAGGTAATGTTTAAAATGTGGAGTCAAAAAATGAAGGAACATATGGTTAATATTACTTCGTTAATAAGAACTTATAAATGAAATACCATCTCTTTTTCCAAGCACTTAAGTGTCTCTCTTTTCACTTGAGTCTGCTTTCCATAATTTCCTGAATGTTTGCATATATGCAAATGAAGATGTATGTATTTTCAGTGACAAATGGAAAGAATTGCCCTAACATAGTCTGATGACAACGACACCAATCTGTAACTTACCTGTGGAAAGGAAATAGACTAAGTTATGAAGCAAAAGAATGGCTAGTGAGGGTCTAATTTCCATGAGCAGTTTCTCCAGGTAATACACAATGTGATACCCAGATCAAATAAGCAGTAAAGTGGATCAGCCTGAACTTTCAGCATTATAACTAAGTGTCATTCTGATACCTGATGAAGTATCTGACAGAAAATAGACCATATTAGTTGAGAAGATGGACAAGCTTTACATAGAAGTTAGGATGTGGAACACAAACTTCTTAATAAACCAGAAGGATAGTCTAAAAGACTAATAGGATAGTTTAGTATTGTGGAAAATGCATTACACACAGTGAAGGAAGTAAGATGGGAACATGAAGAGGCATAGAAAATGTTCTGCTCTGAAGTTGAAGGCAATCAGGCATAAAGATTTTTTCTGCCATGCAGTAGATGTTTTTTACTTTCAGGCAGCCAATTTTTCAATATACAGCTTAATATGTGTATATAAACTTTAATTTGTTAGGAGTGACAGTGGTCTGAACTGGAGATGTTCCCCCCCTATCTTGGCTGGGAAGGTAAGTTCCTGAGGACAAAACCTCAGAGGTATACTGTTCTATTACACCTTGGTTTAATGCCTTTTAAATACAATTTTAAATGGTCTCACCTGTGGTACAGATCATTTATTGAAAATATAAAGTTACACAATCTTTCCGTTCATTTAAAGGGAAGAGATTTCTTGTTTGTATACTATTCTCTGCTGGCTCACACAGTTTTGGTGAGATGACCAATGTGCATACTGAAAGAAAACGTTTTTGTAAACTCTCAGAAGGATCCATTAGCTTCCTGGTAGAGATAAATAGCATTAAAGTTTGGTCATTTGAAGCAAAATCCTGAATTCTTTGAAATAAATCGTAACTTCCAATTATATTTAGTTACGTCTTCAAGCTTCTTAGGACAAACTCCTGGGCCCAGCTTTAACTTTGGGTGTGATCGTTCACTGTACTCCTTCTTTCTGTAAATGAGCTTTGGCACACAAATACTTCATACTGAAATATGAAACTTAGACACACAGTGAACTAACAGGGTTCAAAATCCTCCTGTTCCCTACTTTCAACAAATTATATCATTAGATCTATAAGCAATGGTGACTGGGCATCTCTAGCAACTAAATTGAGGCTTTGGTTTTTTTAACATTTCAAAAATCTGTCTGGAGTTGTCTCAGGGTAGGCCTATACAATCTTACTAGCATGAACATTGACTCATAACCCTGGGTGTTCTTACCAAAATTTTTATATTTAAACTTTCCTCCCATAGTCCCTAAACTTGAAAAATGTTATGCATTACTCTCTCCTCCCCCGCCATATAACCAGCTAGTGTGATTGAAGAGACAGACTTGCTATGATGATTAATTTATATTATATTGTACTTGGGTAATAGATTAATGGAATTTTCCTGGTAATAAATCAGAATATTTCACCACATTCTCTAACTAGTCTAATATAATCTCTGGGCAGCTTGGATTTTATAGCCTTTGCCTGAGTTTAATCTCAGAAAGGCCCTGTAATATTCATAGAAACATGTAAGCGGCAGGTCTGACTTATGATCTATACCTATGACATAGACTTCTAAATCCTGTGTCAGTTCCAAAACAGATGGCTCACTCTTTTCACTCTTACTCCTTCCAACACTCATGCAGAACATTCATTTACTTGAATGATGACCCTTCTATAGTTCTTCTTAAGGCTTAATTCTCCCCGGCTGTAGATTTTTAAGTTTAATGAAGAGATGGATCATAGTCAAGATAGATCCAGTTAAGAAGTTGCTAATTTTTTTCATTTGATGTAATAAAGTGAAAAACATGTGATTCAACAAGGGCAATTTTAGAGGGAGAAAAGAAATATTTTAGGTGGAGAAAACAATTTGAAATAAACAGGCAAATTGTTTTTGTGATGCCTCAGTTGATTTTTATATCTCTTATCTTCTCTTTCAACATCCTTCAAGTTTAATATTTACTCATGTTTTACAAATAACTTATTTTTATATTTATCCAAATAAGAGCTCTGTTGAATGTCAATAGTTTGGTCAAAACAAAACATTTTTGTAAAATATATCTATTTATCATATAAAATATTTGCAGTAAGAATAATAAAGTTTCTTTAAACTGTTTCTATATTCACTCTTGAAAAATTACTCAGGATTATAAATTATAAACTCAGTTCTTGGACTTATTTATATTATTGGTACGTATGAAAAAAATGACATACAGATTTGCTGCTGATTATTCTTAAGGATTGATAGCTGTTTTATAGAAATTATTTTCTTAACTATACGTATTATTTTCTTAACTATACGTATTCAGTTACATTCCATCTTCTTAATTCCATATTCTTAATAGCCAGTGACTGTAGTAAAAGGAGATACAGGAGAGCAAAGAAAGTATCTAATCCTCAGCAGAAGAAAGCAAAATATGTTATGGAAAGACACATGAGAAATTATCTGCATTTTTTCTTTCAGACCTTTAAGAATAAGAGGTTTCATTTTCTGAAACACAGAGCTTTTCAGTTGCATTTACATAAACTATGTTGACAACAAGTGATCATCTAGGTTAGTCACTTTGTGTTGTTTAATGTCATGTTGTATCATACACAAATGTGACAGTCTAATCATAATGGAAAGTGATGTTAGACTGCTTACAAGACAACTCTTACAAATACACTAAGGCAGTAGAGCTAGTATAAATATGGAGCAGAAGCTTAGACTTGGAGAAAGAGTATGAACTATTTCTACAGCGTATTAGTTCTAATTTTAAATAGTTCCATTTTATCCATACTTGCAGCTTTACTTCTACTCACTGGTTATAAGCATTTGAAGTCTTGCAACAAGAGCTTCCAAAAAGCAGGCTTCCAGAAAATAAGTTTGAATTACAGTTTCCACTGGGACTGGGGATGAAAGCATTATGATCATTCGCTCTTCACAGAAACCTTTGCAACATTTAATCTTCAAATATTGATACCATAAATATTGTGCAATTGTCTGATCAAAACCAGATTTACTGAACCAACAGTAAACAACTTTAGATTTACTTCTATCATTCCCTCCTATAAAACTCAAAATTGTTATCTTGCACATATTTAATTAGTATTTTTAGGAAACTGTGATCTACTTGCAGATATCATGTAAGCCTAAAAATGGCTTACACTTGTTAAATGAATTATTCATTGTAAATTACTCACTCACCTCTGCAGTTAGCAAAACCAATATCCAATTCAAGAAGACATGCTTTTCCAAATACATCAACAGTTCACAGGCACAAATCATAGAGTCTATGCTCACCTCTAATCAGGAGTCATTAATGCTAGGTCAAAAATGGTAAATGAGATTGGGAAAATTACAGGTTTAATAATAAATATATTATTATGAATGATTTTAATCTTAATTGGTTTTGAAAATTAATTGATGGTAACAAAAGCTGGCAAAAAGCATTTAATTTAAATCAGACAATTAAAAGTCCCAGAAGACTTGTGGCTGATAATATTGACCAGTGTTTAAAAGATTAAATTTTAGTTTCAGAATCTGAATAATTTTGTAATATGTAGGTGAATCATTATCTTCTGTTAATAGCAAGCCTAATGCACATTTCAATAGATGATATGATGTTCACCTTCAGTATGAAATTCCTTATTTAAATTTTATTCTTTTTTGTAAGTTTGGTGCACTGTTTCTATTTATAGTTATAATTATTAAAAAAAATAACATTCAATATTTTCTTTGTGACACAGTATTATTTTCATATCAAA
The DNA here is from genome assembly GCF_000690775.1 of Eurypyga helias. Classification (NCBI taxonomy): domain Eukaryota; kingdom Metazoa; phylum Chordata; class Aves; order Eurypygiformes; family Eurypygidae; genus Eurypyga; species Eurypyga helias. The sequence goes on from NW_010226726.1 coordinate 16,144, forward strand.
TATTGGAAGGATATAGACCAGTTGGAGTGAGTCCAGAGGAGGGCCACGAATATGATCAGAGGGCTGGAGCACCTCTGCTATGATGAAAGGCTGCGAGAGTTGGGCTTGTTCAGCCTGGAGAAGAGAAGACTCCGGGGAGACCTTATAGCACCTTCCAGTACCTGCTGAGAGGGTACATTTTACAAGGTCTTGTAGTGACAGGACAAGGGGTAACAGGTTTAAATTGAAAGTGGGTAGGTTTAGATTGGATATCAGGAAGAAGTTCTTCAAAGAGAGGGTGGTGAAGCACTGGAACAGGTTGCCCAGAGATGTTGTGGATGCCCCATCCCTGGCTGTATTCAAGGCCAGGCTGGATGGAGCTTTGAGCAACATGGTCTAGTGGAAGGGGTCCCTGACCATGGCAGGGGGGTTGGAACTAGATGATCTTTAAGGTCCCTTCCAACCCAAACCATTCTATGATTTTATACTATATAAAAGCTTTCTTTTTTTTTCTTGCGTTTGACATTTTGGGGGAAGACTTTTTCAGAATATCAGTGAAGGAGTGATTTCCTTTATTTTGAAACCTATTGCATTTATAACAGGCTTTAGATTACTCATTTTGGAAATCTAGGTTATTGTCAGGTTTTTCATCTGCAGTGATGTATATTATCTAACTGTGGTTGTTATTACTTGTTTTTGAACTCTGAGGTCATTATTATCAGTAAATATTTAGTTTTCATGCTTGTTGTAATAGTAGATGAGCTGCAGAACTGACCATACTGAGTCTCACTAAAGCAACACAGAATAGTCTGAAATCATGCAGTGTTCAAATCTAAGTAAGCAGTTCCTTCTTGGAAGATGAGTAAAATAATATACACAACTTTTTGTCTCACAATGTATTGAATGTGCCTGAGCACAGCTATACTTCCTGAATAGAAAATACTGTTCTGCAGTCAAATGCACTGACATCCATAGAAAACCTGAAAATGTACCTGTATTGCCTGAGTAGAATACATGAAGTTTAAATGCATGTAAGCCATATATGCTTACATGCTGGAGATTCCCCATCTCTCTCTGTCTTCAAGGCCAGGCTGGATGAGGCTTTGAGCAACCTGGTCTAGTGGAAGGTGTCCCTGCCCATGGCAGGGGGTTGGAACTAGGTGATCTTTAAGGTCCCTTCTAACCTAAACCATTCTATGACTCTATGATTCTACAACAAATCGGAATGCTACATTTTTCGCATTATATCCAGAGATCTCTAGGTATGTAGTTGGACAGCAGTTAAGGAAAACATGCTCATGGAACCCACTTATACAGAACTGGGGAATTACTATGAACTTTTACAGGTATTTCTCTCTCTAAGACTTTCCAGGACTTGATATGGTTACCACATAGAGAACCACACATCAAAATTTCTTTAGTTTTCATGCTATGGAGATTCTTCAGTAGAGCTCGTATCCATCCTAGTAAAGCAAGGTGAAAGAGGCAAGAATTAATGGAAGTCAAAGGCAGCAAAAGAGGAAACCAAAACAAAGTTGGAAAGCTACCTCTCCACACCCCACACCTCCAAATCCTCCCAGTCAGTCATGTACTTCATATTATGCTGTGACAAGTCTTGAAAATACAGGTACAAGATGGCACCAAGTTTATAAACACAAATCAGAAAGGACTCATCATTGGTTGCTGAAAGAATGTAACCTGGTGTACAAGGTAAAACTGGTTTTAGGCTATAAGAAAGACTACAAATGAAATGTATTCAGCATATATAAATCTTCTGACATCTGGTGAAAACACAAAAGGGTTGGCAAGAAGTATAAAAGACAGCTACAAGCCCTTACAAGAATGGTAACAAAGGGAAAACAGACAGAGACAAATTGCTCTGACTTTTCTCTTCTGGTTAAGGATGTCACCTCTAACTAATGCCATTATTTATCTTCTGGGTCCTCCCTTATATCTTACATAACTCTGCTTTTTGATTTGGTACTTACCACAACAAACTCAGCTCCCATATGTAAAGGATGATCTCTTACTCTATAATTTTCTTATGCAAACAGGAAATTTAAAGAGAAATTATGAATGTGTGTTTCAAGCCCCAAACTTCCCACATAACAAGGTGATCAAAAATGTAGCAATGAGTCAGAGCAAATGACACAGAAACAGATAAGTGCTGCATAGACAGACATTTCTGAGGAACTGAATTTTTCCAAGTCACCTCTTCAACCATCTGTAGGTGTTGTCCTGGAGTCCCATGAGGCTACCATGAAAAAAAACTAACTCAGAAAAGTAAGTCCAACATCAGGAAAATCATGTTTGTAATATTGGATAAACATCATCTAAATATTTAGAAATCCAATAATGAAAAGGCCTGAAACCACTGAACTTGACTACATGGAAGTCTGTACTATCTATTGGACCTGCTAGTGGACTACCCTATAATACAATTCATCAGAAAAAAACCCAACCAACCAAATAAAACACCAAAATCCAAGAAACACACCACCAAAACCCACAACAGGTACAAAGTCATCCTTCATTTTACCTCAGGAAGTGATCTTTCTTTAATACCTGTTGCTATGCCTCACAAATATTTGTTCATTTGCTTTTTAGCTTGTGAAAGCTCTTTCATTTCTGAATATGTGGCTTTGATTCTTGTCTTCAGTTGTGGAGTCTGCTCTAATACATTTAAAATTATTAAAAAATCAGGCTTCATAACTCTAACTGCAAAATTTCTGACCACATTTTAAAATGTACAAAGCAGTCAATCAACAAACAGTCTTCTAAAGACACAGTTTGCTTTGTTTATTCATGTCGAAAGGATAAAGAATTCTTTTTTATCCTTACTTCTGAAAGAAGAAAGGGAAATACAAATCAAAAAGGAGGAAAGAGGGAAAAAATTATGTAAAAATATAAGATTTTATTGTTCAGTAAGGTTTCTAAGTTTTGAGTTTAGAGTAGGTCTGAGAAATATCAGAATGGCTGAGCTTTTAAGAATTCACTCTTAAGTGTTTGTTTTTAAGCACCCACAGCCTTTCAGTGAAATCTATGACAAGCTCTTTTTAGCTAAGGAAATTTAAAACCCTTCTGATATTCCTTGAGCAGCCCAAAGGTCTCATCAAATTATATTGGTGAAATCTGTAGAAGAATCTGAGGAATTATGCTTTGAAGTTTTTGTTGTTGGTAGTGATTTTTTGTTTCCTTTGGATATTGTTGTGTGTTTATTTTTGTGGGGATTTGTTGTATGGGATTTTATTTTTTGTTTGGTTTGGTTTGGTTTTTCCCAGAGATTGTAGCTTCCCCCTTTCTCTTTCAATATCAAATAAGTTTGAGGCTTGTCTGCTTTTGGACTGGGTATTTCTTGAGATGATTTCAGTTTATCCTGCTGCAAATTATTTTTAAAGAAGGTGATTTACTGCTTCAGCATTCTTTCTGAGAAATATCTGGATCTTTGTGGTTCATTCAGAATATCTGAGTTTATAGAGGAGGAAAAAAGCCCTTGGAATAGGCTCTGCTCTTTTATGCATGACCAGATGGAAATGGAAAATTATATTATTAAAGAAGAAAATATGTCACCTGTAAATACTTTTGGGTCATTCACTATATTTCTGTCTAGTGAATACCTTTGAATTGTTTTATCTTCTTACTTTATTTTGCCCAATTGGCAGAAATGATTACTGCACCTGTTTTACTTTATTTTTGCAGCTGGCTTCCTAGTAAGGTGCCCAGAACTGCTTTAAATCAGCACCATGGACAGAGCTCCCCGATTAAGTGGTTTATTTGCCATCCAGCAACTTCCCGAGTAGTGGAACCAGCAAAGACTGGTATCCTAAAACTACAGTACTTCTCTACCCAGACACCAATTCTGAAGTAATATGAAGAAGATAATGTTTTTGAGACTTCTCTGTCAAATCTGCCAAGAGGTTTAAAACCAAGCACAGATAGAAAACAAAGAAGAAGCAGTGCAAGGCAAGAGCATAGTAACTGGAGGTTTGTTTCCTTAGGAAACTTTAGAACTTCATTTCTAAAACCACAAAATATTATCACTGTGATTAAAAAAAAAAAAACAACACAAAACAACAAAAAACCCCACAAACAAAACCAACCAAAAAAACCCCAACAACAACAACCACAAAACACCACCAAAAAATAAAACCCAACAGAAAGTAAATGGAAGTTGGAAAGGTTCTCAGGTTTTTTTTGACAAAGAATTAATTGAGCAGCAGAATAGTCAACCAGTTTATCAAATTCATGCCGATATCTGTTCTAAAAAAGACAGAAGTGGCTCACTCACTGCCCAGGTAAATTGAGTTCCTGTTTAGTTTTAGGAAAAGAAAATAATTAAAAAAGTAATAAAAGAAGGTTCAAAGAGTCGTGGATCAGCATAGGACAGAACTTCTCAGTGATGTCTGAATGATATAGAACATGAACTTGGATCACACCATTTATTCTTGAATCTTTAAATACCTGTGACCAAACTCTTAATTTTTCAAAAATATATTTTTTTTAAAGATATAATGAAAAAATAACAAAAACCTAAATGTGAAAAGAATGTGGAAAAACTCCACCAACATTTTGTATTCAAAGACAAATATTTTTCTCCACACAAATTTATTTCTAAACCTTCTATGTCTACGGATGTGTTTGTGTACAGAGATCTACACAGCTCTGTACATTTCAGTGATTCTAGAATTAAAGTCATGGACATTGCTTATGTACTCCTAAGGCCAGAGGACTGACAGAGCTTTGCCTTTTTCTGAAAAGTGCATATCAAAGTCTCAAACAGGTTTTATCTGAAGATTGGCTAGATAGTAGACCATTTAGAAAAGAGGAAATATGGAATGAACAAGAGAAAGATGGAACCACATTCTTCCATTTCTTTATGCCTGTTTTGTCTTGTCTGTCAGGCTTGTTCTCATTGCAGTAATTCCAGGCAATAAACCTGACACCAACATAAGGAGGACGTGGCCTGTTGGAGCAAGTGCAGATGAAGTCCAGGCCATGAAGATGATCAGAGGACTGGAAAATGTGTCCTATGAAGACAGGCTGAGAGAGTAGAGCTTGTTCAGCCTTGAGAAAAGAAAGGTCTTACTGCAGCCTTTCAGTACCCGAAGGGGCCTACAAGAAAGCTGGAGGGGGTCTTTTTACAAGAGTGTATAGTGACAGGACAGGTAATGGCTTTAAACTGAAAGATGGTAGATTTAGATTAGCTATGAGGAAGAAATTCTTCATGGAGAGGCTGGTGAGGCACTGGATCACACTGACCAGAGAAGCTGTGGATGTCCTATACCTGGCAATGTTCAAGGCCAGGTTGATGAGGCTTTGAGCAACCTGGTCCAGTGGAAGGTGTCCCTGCCCATGGCAGTGGGGTTGGAACTAGATGATCTTTAAGGTCCCTTCTAACCTAAACCATTCTATGATTCATGATTCTGTGTCCCTAGGCGAAAACTTGCTCTTTTTATCATCTGTCAGGCCTGGTCTTTCAAATGTCTTTAATTCTATTATATTTTTACTGTTTTGTCTCCCTGACTCTTTTCTTCAAATCCTTTGATTTTCCAGGAAAATCCTCTTTCCAATTAAACCCAGTCTGAACTGTCATCCCAACTCCCTTCTTTTCCAAGAATTTAACAACCAGCAGAAGACAAACAACAACCATCTTTCCTACAAACCACCCACTCTTTTTTGAAGGACCATACATAGGTAAAAGACAAGTAAACCCTAAGCCTGTCCATCATATTTCTTCTGATCTTTTGCCTTTTCTCAAATCATGTTTTACATACATTGTGATGACTGCGCAATCCATATTGTGCACATTTTTTCCTTTCATTTCTAACCAATGAATTTAAAGACATAAAAAAGAAAAGAATGCAATTTGAAATGCCTCATTTCACAGCTATGTTTCAAGCTATATGTAATTTACAAGTTATTATTTTCGTAGTGCTGTCAAAAGATGTTAGCCTGGTTTGATTGACAGTAGTAAACCCCACGATAACTTCCTTAAGGATGGCCCTGGAAGAGGATGAAAACTGGGCTCACTATTTCATCATATGAATATCTTGCATTTGACCATCTTTCCTACATTAGTAAATTGACGTGCCTGCTTATACCTTCATCATGCCACTGATGAATCACATCGGACTCCTTCAAAGATTATAGTCACTGGTAAAAAAGGAAACACCAAATATTATTTAAAAAAAAAAAGAGCCATAATTGAAACCAGAAATTTATATTTTTATTTTAATATTTTATAATGAAATTAAATTTTC
>NW_010226727.1:0-38974 GCF_000690775.1 Eurypyga helias
CCCCCAAGTCCTTTTCCTCGGAGTTTTTTTCCAGAAAGAGAATCCAGACTGGACACAGATCAGCCCAGCACAGATTTATGAGGGAGATGAATGGGCTTTGAGCCTCTCCTCCCCACCCTGCCTGCCGGTGTGTCCTGGGGTAGCCATGCCCCTGTCACAAGATGCCGTCAGTCAGATGGCTTGTTGGTCTCCTTCTCTTGAGCCGTCTCAGCCTGAATTAAGTCTTTGTCTGTATGCCCAAGTGGAAAGCAGTTTGTGCCTAGATATGTCCATTTCGACAGAAATGGCTCAGCCTCCACCTAAACCGGACCAGCGAGGTCAGAGATAAGCCTGAGGTCAGATCAAGGCAGGAGGCCACAAAGGGCTCCCCAGCAAGCACCGTCTCCCTGAGGCAGAGTGCCACCTTCCCGGAAAGGGAAATTTCATAGAACCATATAGAACCATGCCCCTGCCATGAGCAGGGACACCTTCCACTAGACCAGGTTGCTCAAAGCCTCATCCAGCCTGGCCTTGAACACTTGCAGGGATGGGGCATCCACAGCTTCTCTGGGCAATGTGTTCCAGTGTCTCACCACCCTCTCTCTGAAGAAAAAAATAGGACTGAGTCCGTTAAAAGTTGGGGTTTTTTTCCTCTTTTGTCCTCCTGATGACGTGCCTCCCAGCAGTCACATGTAAACAGGTGCCCTCCCAACGAGCATTATGCTTAAAAATCTGAGGCCTACCCACTGTTGGTCTCATTCTCCAACCATGAACGCAAGCAGTATCTTCCAACTTCTTAATATATTTTGTGAGAATAAACACTTTGAAGCTTGAGAAGCAGTCAGAAGATACTCTAACTTGCCTAAGTGGTTTTTTTATTTCCTTGAGAAGCTAACATAAGGCAAAAAACTTCTGTAACTTTGGAGGCAAAACAGACACGCCAATCTCAAACTCTGTCAGGATAGACAATGAAATTACTTCTCACATGTAGGTATTTGCATTGTGCACTTGCAAGTTTTAAATTATTAGGGGCATAGAACGATTTGACCTTGGTGCAAAGCTTGGGTGTCGTTCATCTACTGTGAACGCAGCCATAAAATGCAGTGCCGGTATTTTATATTTCTCTGCACAGTCCATCAGTATTGCTCGCTGTGTTTCTAGATGGCAGCTAGTTAAGAATTTTTCACTGGAGCCTGCAAATCAAATGAGTCTTTAATGGTGTGACGGGAGGCTGACGAACGTTAGAGGAAAGGCTGTGGCAGAGTGTCTCATCCCTCCGGCTGCTTGCACACCTCGTCAGAGAGCTCAGCTGGTTCTACCAAAACGCACTGGGACCACCATGTTTCCCCAGGATAAAAAGAACAAGTACCTTCACACTGCCAACATGAGGGAGGATGGAACTCCGTCCCTGGCATTCCCAAAACTAATCAAATAACCACCATCTCAGCAAAACAGCTATAATCAGAAGTCATGAAAAATCTAGTCCAAAAAGGCTATGTAAATACCAGCACTCTCTTATCCTCCTTATAAACATGCTCATTATTTTCTCTTCACTCCAAAGAGGGGTGCCTTTTCTAAGCTTTGGGAGAGGGAGCTGACATCTTCCTGAGGAGGAAGGACGAACTCCACAGTTCCACCCTCTGAGGACAGGAGTAAACTCTGCTTCGCAGTCTCTTCCCAGTGGGAAGGAATAACCCCTCCAAAAGTATGCAGGCTAATGGGGTAGTAAAGATCCCCTACTGCCACATAAGGGAATGCAGAAACTGCCGGCAGGCATCAAGGCCAAGTGTTAAGCAGTAAAACAGTCTCTGGAATTGATCAGGGATCACACAGCCTGCAGACCACGCTTAGTTGAACTGTGGCACTTGTTGCCAGTGATCTATATATCCATATACACAGATCTAGACAGGTAGGAGTGAGATACACCTCTCTGTGTATGTACATTTATAAAAATGTATGGATTTGTATACAAAATAGGATCATACCCAAATCCTACTGTTGTGGGTTTAGCCCCGGCCAGAAACTAAGCAGCACGCATCCACTCATTCGCCCCCCACCCCCAGGTGGGATGGGAGAGAGAACTGAGAAAAAACTCATGGACTGAGACAAAAATGGTTTAATAGGACAGCAAAGGGAGAGGAAATAATAGCAATAATACTACTGATAAAGGAATATACAAAAAGAAGTGATGCACAATGCAACAACTGCTCACCATCCGGTGATCCATAGCCCAGCCCTGAGCAGGTGTTTCCCCCCCAGCCAACTCCCTTCAGCTGAGTTATATACTGAGTGTAAGGTCTTACGGCACGAAATACCTCTTTGGTCAGTTTGGGTCAGGGGTCCTGGATGTGTCTTCTCCCAGCTTCTTGTAGAGAAGAAGCTCGAAACACATGTGCAGTATGAAAAACTGAAAAAGTCCTTGACTTAATGTAAACATTGCTTGGCAACAACTGTGTTACTGACATTCTTCTCAGCACAAATCCAAAACATACCCTCGCACTAGCTACTATGAAGAAAATTAACTCTATCTCAGCCAAAACCAGCACATCTACACATTTAGATATGAAAATCAGAGAAGCCAAATTTCTGCTGGAAGACAGAATTTAATTCTGAAACCATCAGTGTGGTGAGTTGCTTGTTTCTGAAAATTACACTATAAGCTGTGATACATAAAAGTGCCAAGAGAAATAGTTACTTATAGATTGCAAGTACAGGTACCTCAAGAATAAAGAGACACTTAAAGATCTGATGCCATAAGACATTTGTGCAGTTCCATAATACCCTTTTTCAGAAAGTTTAAGGCTCATAGGATGATCTAGGATGATCACCCAGGAAGCACCCTGACATATGTCAGTAGTATTTCCCAAAAAAAAAAAAATTCTATTTTCATACAGGTTTCTGGGAACTCTTTTAAAAATATTTTGGATCAGAATGAGATGCAATTGTATTCTTATGTTTTCAAATTATAAAGATTGATTTCATCATTTTAATGCCCAGCAGATATAATCAACCACATGAGCTCAGAGCTCTCATAGCACTTCCTTTTATACTGCCTCTCATGGCTACAGATTTGTTTCTAAAGAAAATAGGTTAATATTCTCTTCTGGGGGAAAAAAAATGCTCAGGCTAAATGAATTACTGAATTAGAGAGTCGCTGATGTTGGAAGGGGGCTCTGGAGATCACCTACTCCAATCCCCCACCCATAAAAGCAGGTTCAACTATAGCGTGTTGCTCAGGGCCACAGTCCTTTCCCCCAAAGCAAAAGCCACGTTCTTCGAGCGCACCCTAGTGAAAAACCTTTGGAAGCCTTTCTTTCCCGTTTAAAATCCTGCAAGTATCCACACCTAGCTATCAGTGGTTTGCCAAATTGATACTAAGGTTTGCATTTTTAAAAATATATTTAGTAAAGAAAACAAGGAGATGTAGATGGACCTTATAAACATCCAGTTAGGTAATTTAGCTGTCTGCTAATTACACTAAACTACTTTTTGCAGTGATACACTGAATGAGAATTATACAAGCCTTCTGAGAAGTCTTGAACCGTTTTGAGTATTTTCTTTCCTATAAAGAGATGATGTTGTTGCTGTTACAGAAGACGCTCCTGTTTCTGTAAGTTAAAATTATAGAAACATAGAATATCTCGAGTTGGAAGGGAGCCATAAGGATCATTGAGTCCAGCTCCCTGCTCCTCACAGCACTTCCTACAACTAAACCACACGATTAGGAGCATCGTCCAGACACTCCTTGAACTCTGCCAGGCTTGGTGCTGTGACCACTGCTCTGGGGAGCCTGTTCTAATGATTGACCACCCTGAGAACCTTTTCCTAAATGTCCAACCTGAACTTCCCCTGACCCAACTTCATTCCATTTCCCTGTGTCCTACTGCCGGTCACCAGAGAGATTATCAGCACCTCCTCCTCCGATACCTTCCTTCAGGAAGTTGTAGATGGTGATGAGGTCAACCCTCAGCCTTCTCTTCTCCAAGCCCAGTGACCTCAGCCACTCCTCTTAAGTCTGGCCCTCAAGGCCTTTCACCATCTTGGTCACCCTCCTCTGTACATCCTCTAGCAGTTTGATGTCCTCCTTATACTGAGGTGCCCAAAACTGCACACAGTGCTCCAGGTGGTACCACCAGCGCGGTGTAGAGTGGGACAATCGCTTCCCTCAACCAGCCAACTATGCTGTGCTTGATGCACCCTTGGGCACGGTTGGCCCTTATGGCTGCCAGGGCGCACAGCTGATTTGTCATCAACCCAAACCCCCACATCTCTTCCCACAGGGTTGCTCTCCAGTCTCTCATCCCCCATTTGTACGTATAATCAGGATTACCCTGTCCCAGGTGGAGAATCCAGCATTTGCTCTTGTTAAATGTCATACGGTTGGTGATTGCTCAGCTCTCTGGTCTATCCAGATCTCTCTGTAAGGCCTCTCTACCCTCAAAGGAGTCCACAGCTCCTCATAGTTCATTATCATCAGCAAACTTACTCAATGTACCTTTATATAAAAACATTAAAGGCCACTGACCCTACAACTGAGCCTTGGGGAACCTGACTGGTGACTGACCACCAACCTGACGTAACCCCATTTACTGTAACTCTTTGAGCCCAACTCGTCAGCCAATTGCTTCCCCAACGTATTATGGACTTGCCTAGCTGTGTGCTGGACATTTTGTCCAGAGGATACTGCACAGTAGCAAAAACTTTGTTAAAGTAAAAAAAACCCTTATCTACTGTCTTCCTTTGTTCAACTAGAGGGGTGACCTTGTTACAAAAGGAAATGAAGTTAGTTAGGCCGGACTTTCAGCTCGTGAACCCGTGCTGGCTACGACAAATGACTGCACTGTCTCTCAAGTGTTGTACAGTAACTCCCAGAATAACTTTCTCCATCATATTGCCGGGTACTGAAGTGAGACTGACAGGCCTGTAATTACCAGGGTCTTCCTTCTTACCCTTCTGGGAAATTGGGAGATTTGACAGCTTCCAGTTGACTGGGACCTCTCCAGACTCCCAAGACTGTCAAAAAGTAACAGAGAGAGGTCCCATGATAACTTCAGCCAGCTCTCAGCACCCTGGAATGAATCCCATCAGGCCCCATAGACGTGCACATCCAGCTGGAGCAGCAAGTCGCAAATTTAAGTTCAGAGTCAGCTGAGAGTCTATCATTTCCCCCCCTCCGCGTCATGGCCTTCCAATACAGGGCTCCAGGGCCCCAGGGCCCATCATCAGTGTGAAAGACAGAGGCAGAGAAGGTATTAAACATCTCTGCTTCTTCTACGTCCCTATTTCTGAGGTGACCAACCTCATCAAGCAACGGACCAGTGTTCTCTGTGATCCTCCTTTTGCAGTTAACATGTTTTCAGAGCCCTTTTTGTCGTCCTTCACAGCGCTGGCCAGCTTGAACTCTAATCAAGCTTTAGCTGCGTGAACTTTCTCCCTATGGTGGCAAACAGCATCTCTGTAGTCCTCCCACATCACCTGTCCTTGTTTCCAATGTCCAAACATTCTTAATTTTTGAAGTTCAGTATATTCCCTACCTAACTTCACAATGCAAATCTAAATACGTTTCTGTCACCAAATATACAGGCTATACTGTTAGCAGTAGGAGATTAAGATAAAGGAGATTAAACCATTACAGCATCCTGGCTGTGTCTTCTAATGTAATTAGAAGTAATTTTAAAGATATAGTTAAGAATAAATATACAAAATACACAGGGAAAGTATCCTAAAGAAAGGATCTAAAAATGTAAAGGCTTCCGATTTGTCAAGGCTGTAAATAATCTCACAGTAGCCACTCGCAGAAGGTGCCATAACAATAAAGAGATCTTAACAAATGGTCTTGAAACCATTTCATCTGTAGGATAAACCTCTCAAGTGTTCAATTAAAAAGCACATAGCTAAGACAAAATGGATACACCTCACTGTAGTTTATTTACTACCACTATTAATTCTTCACTTTCAGGAGATATTTTTGTTCCTTTCTAATCTTTTGAACAGCATTTGCTGTTAGGCTGTGATGTGCACATCTGGTATCTCATCTTGGCAAGCTTAAACAAAACAACCATGGAATTTCCCGTACGTACAGGTGACTTTCCACTGCTTAAACCAGTACCAGGAAAAAAATTAAAACCCGCTGACCCTCTCCCTTTTGTGTTACATCATTTTGTGCTGTGACTGAACTAACAAACTCCCTTTAATTGTCACCTGTTCCAAAGACCACCACAGGTCCGTTTTGCTGCTGAGTCCCACAGGACCAACACGCACAACTGAACGTGAACCCATCTGTTGCCTTCGTCAGGCGTGGCGACCTGGTTCAGGAACGGCACGGCGACCGCCCTCTGGTCGCTCGGGCCATCAGCTCGCAGACACCAATGTGGTGGAAGGCAAATGGCGTTTATTGGTAGGTGGCATGGCATTATATAGCTTAGGTTTACAATGTCACTTCCGTCTGCTTACGTCCTAGGCTAACTGCTATTGGCTATTTGGGGGGGGGTCTACATTTCCGTACAACGCGACATCTTCTGATCGCCTGGCCCTAACTGCCTACACCCATCCGGACCAGGACATGTGGTATCCTTACTGTACTACTCATGGGTGCCAGCTGCCAAAGCACAGCACATCCTCTAGTGCTGGCCAGGCACAGAGCTATCTAGGTCAAACAGTACTTAACCAGCTCGGGCTTTGTCTTCAGCAAAGTGGCCACACTGCAGGCAGCTAAACCTGTCTTTTGATGCAGCTTTGTAACACCCATGAGGAGTTCTGCTTGAGCTAATGAACACTGTTAGGGCTGGGAGAACCCACACGGGGTTAAGTGAGTGCCGACAGTACACCTCACTCAGACATAACGACATCCTGCTCAAGATCACTTGGTAACACTCCCAAATCTACTGATCAGTTCAAAAAAATAGGTTGGGTGTTTTTTTTTTTCATTTGGCTATTACCTCCTCCAAGGAGGGCATAACCCTTCTTTCTAATCAAACAGACACAAATGGCCCAGCCAATGGTACAAAGCCAAACAAAAAATACATTCTTTCATCAAGCTACACTTCGCTCAGGGAGGAGAAGTCAGACAGCAATCACAGGGCCTGGGCCTGGCCCATTTTCTTCCAGTGAAAGAAGCATCTGGTATAGACTGGCTGGGCATGCGGGATAAATGGGTGCCTCCTCCTAATCCTTCCCTCCTACGTTACAGTCTGCTGTGTGTGTGGAGCTGATTGAATTAGCACTTTGATCCTTTCCTGGTCAATGGAGAGTTTATGTACTTTAGCACCTATTCCTTTCCACTGCTCCAGAATAGAAGGAAAACAAACAATCTTATATGATACACATCACTCTGTGAGTAAAACAGGTGGGGTTGGTCACTGGAAAGGCTCCCCAGGGCACCAAGCCTCCCAGAGCTCAAGGAGCGCCTAAAAAGCTCTTAGTCGCCCATATTGTTTAGTTCTAGGTAGTCCTGCGAGGAGCAGAGCGCTGGACTTGATGATCCTTATGGGTCACTTCCGACTGGAGATATTCTATGGTAAGTACAGTGGCATATGGCAAGAATATCACAAGTATGCCTTTCTGGTACAGTATGAGCAAATCACTTGGTTTTTCCAATCAATTAGTGATGTAGAACATTTAAAACAGATGCAAAACATTTATATTTTTCAGATTAATGTGAAATCTTACTCCTTGTTTTTAATAACCTGGGAGGGAGAAGTACAGAAACACTTAAGCAAAACCAATGTATTTTATTTCTATCATTGGTTTTCTAAGAGTCTTACAAAACAACTTCAGAGGACTGCACCTCTTACAGTTTCCCATTAGTTATCATGGCTACTGAAAAGATAAATAACATTTTAAACTTGTTTTAACCTGACGCTCTTGCAGTTAACAGTTTTTGTACAGTTCAGCCTCTGCTGTAACTGAACACCGCAGTCACAAGCATCAAAAAGTTATAGGTACTTTCCATATTAAGTTAGTAGTGTCAGATAAACTACCATGCAAGAGTAGAGCACTGCAAAAGTATCTCAATGAATTTTGATTAGGAAGATCGTATCTGAAATGTAGGACAGTGCCTGTACATAAAAGCCCATAAATAAAAAACTGTCAGCAAAATCAGTAAATAGTTTAATTATGGCAAGAGTTGTATTAAATAATATTTAGTAGACTAATATACCATATGGCAAAAACTCTTTAGAAAGATTATAGTGGATATATTCCCTGAATACTTTTGTACTACAGCATTCATATTATGAATGGAACTGCTCATGGCAGGGACATTTTCTTTGGTACAACGCGCTTAAAATGAAAGACAGCTGGCCACACGTACGTGAGGCAGGTGCATATAAAGGCAGGCTTGTAATAAAAAGCCTGTGATGGCAATGACAGCAATCGCCTGTGTGTACAGATCATACTTTGCAGGATGCAGCAACAAGAGATATTTTCCAAATCCTTCAGTAAGAAACTGCCGCTCCTACACCTCCAAAAGCACACCGTGAATCATTGCTTCCTCGAGAAAAACGTTCAATATCATTTCTTCTGTCCTCAGTACTACGTAAAGCTGGAACTGAAAAACAAAAGCAAGCAGATAAACCATAACATTCTCTGAAGAAGTAAAGCTAAACCAAAGAAAAAAAATCTACAAGTTTTCTCAAGGTGAGTTACTCGTAGTGCAGATAATGACTTCTGTAACCAAGAATTCTACTTTCACACATAATCTCAGAAAAAGGAGTCTAGGAAAAGCAATTTGGTAACATTACTTGAAACGCAACAAATTTTGGCAAAACCACAAGCAGGCTGCTAGCATAGACCCAAAAAATGTCAAAGTTGTCTTGATCGTATCTGTGGGAACATGTGCACACATCTAGCTTCTGGAGTTTTTCATAATCTAGCAGTTATGAGTAATTACTGTACAAAAAAAAATTGTTTTCAATTGCAGGAAGATATTAATCAACAAAATGTTATCTACGGGAAAGTTGTAGCCTATCAGGAAAAGAAATTAATAAATTAATTGACTTCTGGTTTTGGAGGAGAAAAAAAGATAATTCATGTTTAGATATGAACGTTTAATTTGATGTTTATCTGTGAAGAAGTTGGGCGTGTTATTCTGAAGACTACTTTGAATACATTTCTGAAATTTCACAATTTATTCAACTTTTTCTTTTGGGAGTGGAGAAGGAAAGAAGTGGGTGGGAAGAGAGAAAGTGAAATGTTTATCAGGTGATACTCTGTACTCGGTGTAATTTTACAGCCAATTTTATCAATATGTCCTCTCAAAAATCTGTTCTGGGAAGACACACCTAGTATTATGGGACAGCAGCAGTCAGACTGCTTCATAAAGCTAACATATCCTACATTCATAACCTGAGTGCTGCAATCAAATACTATTTCTGGAATTCCCTGGGTGAATTTCTCTCCCTCTCTAACCACTCCTCCTCCCTCTCTTCGTGAACATTCACAGTTTCTTCATCTCTGACATCAAAGCACAGGAGTTCAAGTCGAAAAACTTGTTTCCTTCATGGAAAAAAAGAAAAAAAGAAAGAAAGAATGCTCGTAGAACATACAGCAATCACTCTAAAAGTAAATTTTAGAGCTGGTGATCCAAGCATGAGTATTTTACACACTCCTGTCTTACCACATAACAGAATAGCAGCATGTTTGTATCTTTTCTAAAAGATTGCTAACATTTGTTTTATAAAAGTGGTATGTGAAGAATTTTTTTATTGCTGCCTCTATTGACTAGCATCAGCACTTACTTCTTGCGGTCCTTGTCTCTCTTCAAAGTAACAGGGGTAGAGACAGATGCTTGTGACCAGAGTAATTCAGCATTAGTTTTCTTCTCAATAAACACGGCTATTTCATCTTCTAGAACTTTTTTCATTTTCTCTAGTTTCAGTTTCACTTCTTGATGCATTAGCATACGATGCTCAAATTTAGCCTGTACCTGTTTAAAGAAAGCACAAAAATTATATTTCCAACTAGTAACACAAGGTGGTGGTATGACAATACAAAAACCCTCTGCAACTGAACAGTAAAACCTACCTCCAACTTGTGTTAAAAGTCACAAGACATTGCAGCTCTTTGCCAAACCTGATACGACTAAAAAACAACAATCCAGAAAAATAAACATCCGTATTAGATTGTTGGCGTGAAAGCCAGGCTACTGCACACAAAGTACAGGTGGAAACCATGAAGGGTACTAAGGGAATATGAGATTTCCTACTAGATTTTACTATATTTTTATTGTATCAAAAATGAGGAGGCTTTTAGAGAGGAAACAGTTACCACCGGAAGGAGTAAAACAGGACCTGTCAAGTAGAATTTACTTCCCTAAAACCAAGTGGGCAAGGAATCATGCAGGCTTTGGTTACATAGGTATGCATTTTCATATAGACATAAATTTTAATATGTATATTAATTACATCTACATATTAATATGTACACACACAGTAAGTCTGGTTGGGGGAGTTACTTGTGGGCTGCCAGAAGTTAACTGCTTTTCTGCAGTAATTGTTCCCCGATTTTCTTTTGACATATTAATGGATTTTACTCTCCAAATGCATTTTGACCAGGGTAAACATATTATGAAATTGTACATGACAACCAAAGGGTATTTCACCCTTCCTCACCTCCCACCTCCCCAGACATAAACTCTCCTAGAAATCTAAGAAATAGGTAAGATTATAAATATAACATTATGCCTGTTTTACACAACAGAGTTGTCAGATTTTATATGTGTGTGTATGTACACCATTTAGTTATTTCATTGCAACAGTTAACCAGATACACCGCAAAAACAGGTACTCCAATAAAAAAATTCAGGGTAGAAACAGTAGGGTCCAAAGCGACTGTGTGTCTCAGGAGAGGTAACGCTGCAGATGGCACCTCCAAGTTTCCTCAAAATGAAGGGTGTGAAAGCAATCTTAAGAACAAAACACATTTCTGGTATTCCTGAGTTTCCAGATATATACAGACACTTCTCAGAGAATGAGCAAGAGTATAGGACAATGTTCTTTAGGAGCAACTGCGTGATCACCTTCCCACCTCAGGAACTGGGAGAACTAATATCCATAATACAACTGCAATGTGTAGAGCTCAGAGAAACCACCTGGTATAAATCATGGAGGGAAAACATCAAAGAGTATCACAGATACCGCATAAGACCTAGCTGAACCTAGGTTGAACATGGGCAAGTATTCTTCCAATGGGATAGCCTTGTACTGAGAAGGACTGAACCTGATTTTTTTTCTCCACAAGTGGCACTGGGGACTTAACAGGCTTAGAAAACAAAGTACTAAGCTGCCTTCTTGTTTGAAACATTCATCTGAATACCTCAGAAAAACTGCTACATGTTTGCTGGGAGACTGAGGTACAGAAAACAACATTAATAAATATACACAAGTTTCCAACTCCAATTAAACTAGTGTTTGAATATAAACACACATGACCACAATAGAGTCTGGCAAAAAGCAGATGAGAAGATCCTGTTTCGCCAGTCCAGCTTGACATGACTAAAACTGCAACAACATATCCAAGAAATGTTCCACATCTCCAAAAATTCTTAAGGCAGCTGGGAATAGATAAGCTTTTTAAAACAAAACAAAACAAAAGCAACAAAAAAAAACTCCCCCGCTTTCAACATGAGGGTTGAGCTTATATTTAATAACTGAACCTGGAGGTCATACAAACATCTTGCCCCACTCTCTTGGGCTGAGTTACAATGCATGGGATTTTTTCATGAAATCTTGTTTTTTACAGAGAAGCTTACACATGAAAAGCACCTACTGTGGTGCTATGGCATACCAGTGTTTCTCAGCATGCTACTAGAGAAGATGAAGAAATATGCACTCATTCTATTCATCACTCTCCTACTTCACCATATTCCCTCTGACTATTACTTGTCCCAGCTATCCACCAAAGCCTTTAGAGCATAAGCTACCTCCTTCCAAAAAAAGACTGCCATTTATAGAATCTTCTAGGTTGGAAAAGACATTGAAGATCATCAAGTCCAACCATTAACCTAACACTGCCAAGTCCATCACTAAACCATGGCCTTAAGCACCACATCCACGCTCTCTAAAATCCCTCCAGGGATGGTGACTCCACCACTTCCCGGGGCAGCCCGTTCCAGTGCCTGACCACCCTTTCGGTGAAGAAATTGTACCTAGTATCCAATCTAAACCTCCCCTGGCACAACTGGAGGCCGTTTCCTCGTCCTGTCACTTGTCACTTGGGAGAAGAGACCAACCCCCACCTCTCTGCCCCCTCCTTTCAGGCAGCTGTAGAGAGCGATAAGGTCTCCCCTCAGCCTCCTCTTCTCCAGGGTAACCACCCCCAGTTCCCTCAGCCGCTCCTCACAGATCTTGTGCTCTTGTTTGCTTGTGTCTAATCTGCTAATCCAACCAATCTGTGTAATCAATGTTTTTTATTTTAAGCATTGCTGCCCTCAAAATATTAGGAAATTATGAACAGACAGGCATGCTTACCTGTTGCTCAGCTTCTTTCAACATTGCTTCTTTCTCCTTCACTCTCTGCACAAAATGTTGTCTCATCTCCTCCTCTTTTCTTTGCAGTTCCAGGTAGAACTCGTGCCTCTTTGCCTCATAGGCTTCCTGTAGACTGAAGTGCAAAAATGTAAGTGAGTCTCCAGCACGCTACTTTATTCAGTGTGGAAAACCAACCATTTGCAACATTATTTGAATAATTAATATTCATCTGAAACATTAATTTCTACAGCTCCCCACATTAAAATTCATAAACAAACCTAAACAGAAGCAAGCATCGTACCTTTCTAAATTTGTATTCAGGTAAACAACCCTGAGTAAAATTATTTACGCTAACAGCTCCTGGACAATTTACATTTCAAAGTACATACAGCACTTCAGGAATCTCATGTTCTAAAAGACTTGAGTTTTAACCTTCTACCTCCAACATGCAGAACCTTTTTCTTTAAGTTACTTATTAATAAGACACCAAAAATGCCAGAAAAATTCCCCAAAAATTTCTGCATTGTGAAACATCAGTCCTAAAATAGGACATTACAAAAAACAATGCATCTGGAGCATTAAGACAACTAACAAACTGAATATTCCTATATGAAAAAGGAAGGAAAGTAACAGGACCTTCAAAATATACAGCACTCTCTTTATGTCATGTCAAAATTTAAATATGGTAGAGTTACATTAATATAGAATAAATATAAGAGTCTCCAGCATGCTACTTTATTCAGTGTGGAAAACCAACCATTTGCAACATTATTTAAATAATTAATATTCATCTGAAACATTAATTTCTACAGCTCCCCACATTAAAATTCATAAACAAACCTAAACAGAAGCAAGCATCGTACCTTTCTAAATTTGTATTCAGGTAAACAACCCTGAGTAAAATTATTTACGCTAACAGCTCCTGGACAATTTACATTTCAAAGTACATACAGCACTTCAGGAATCTCATGTTCTAAAAGACTTGAGTTTTAACCTTCTACCTCCAACATGCAGAACCTTTTTCTTTAAGTTACTTATTAATAAGACACCAAAAATGCCAGAAAAATTCCCCAAAAATTTCTGCATTGTGAAACATCAGTCCTAAAATAGGACATTACAAAAAACAATGCATCTGGAGCATTAAGACAACTAACAAACTGAATATTCCTATATGAAAAAGGAAGGAAAGTAACAGGACCTTCAAAATATACAGCACTCTCTTTATGTCATGTCAAAATTTAAATATGGTAGAGTTACATTAATATAGAATAAATATAATTTCCTACGCGGTTCAACATCCAAAAGATCGGATTCCAACGTGCATCAACCAAAACCTCAAGATAGCCTGATTTTTCCTGAATCCTCTCTCCCAGAAGAGGATATCGCATACATGCCATGCTTCTATTTAAAATTATATAGGAAGTATAAATAATTCAGATCATTGAGCAAATGTCTGGCAACAGAACAAAACAGCAAGTAATTTAAACATTTCTTTACGTTTAAATCTATGACTCTCTTTGCTCTTTTTTTTTTAAAAGAAAGTTACCCTACTAGACTTTTCAGTACACAAGTCAATTTTTTTCCTCGAGACAACAGGTACTTGAGAAATTTTTTTGTCACAGAAAATAAAAGATGTTGGTAATTTATGCACATGCTACTAGAGGTTTGACATTTTCTGTGTGTATACAACCACTGCTATCACCACAGGAAAACTTCTGCTTTTCAGGAGAAAAGGAATGGAGCTTGTACACAGCTGCCTCTCATACACCCAAGAGCACACTACCTTTGAAAAGCATCCCTGCTTAGTGACACAAGCTCTTCCAACATGATGTCTACCACCAGTTTCTCTAAGTCACAAGATTCCAGAGAGGCAGGATTGGCGGATCACAGCTGTGCTAATAGTTACTACCAAAACCAAAGCACCTGTCCAGTATCTCATAGGATACAGGGCTTATGAATGGGTCGAAACACGTATAATGTTCTAGCTCTTTATTCTGGGGCTCTTCTCTTACACCATTCATCTCTTCCAACACTTCCTGAGTGCCGACTAGTCAGCCTCTCTCAGCTATCATGAGTTACTGTCCTTTGCCAGGTATCTCATGCCCTCCACTCTCATATAAGATATAGATGTATATTAGATTGCTTTATATTTTTAACACAAACACTTCTGTACCAGTTTTTAAGTCTCATCTTTTTTATTAATTCTATTAAAACAGTTTGTAAATGGAATACTTACAAAAAAGGACATCTAAAAACTTAATGATTTAGAGCAACAGTAAGCTTAAACACCTCTCTTCTATATTTAAATTTATGATGACTGGGAAATTTCCCAATCCTAAAGTTTATTATTTGTATTCAAAACATAATCAAAAGAGAGAGGGGAATTATCTCAAAATTGCACATGAAGACTTAATGTCTGTAAGATCTCAAGGTCAGAGCACTTTTCCTGTTATGCAATACATTGCAACAAAATAAATTCAGATGAATGTTTTGGGGTTTCTTAGTTTTTTTTAATCAGCTGTGAAGGAACTTAGGTCATCCTGAAATCATAACTACCATGTGAAACAAGGGCACATTTTTCACACAGGTATATGAATTCACACTATCTTTAAGTTTAGACAGTGTATGTAATAACAATAAAGTCAGAGCACAGGTTTTTCAAGTGCTAGCAATCTCACCACACACACCTTTGGGCCCTATGTCAGGTCTGCTAGCTAACATGCTGCCTTCGGGTGCAATAAACCCGCTAGAACAAGTGCTAGACTAAGCTAGGATGCTGCAATCGCGCCTTCAGTTCATTATGTGGACATCTTTAGACACAACCTAAGCTAGTTCGTGACATAAAAGCAATTTTGTCTTGAACATAGTAAAAGATTAAGTTTGAAGGCACTGGGTTTACTAAGTAATCAAATTACACATACAAGGAAGGGGAGAAATAAAAGCGTATTTTTTAAATCTCCCCTCTCCGTGGACTGAAATGTTCTGGAAATCACAAAGACAAAATCCAACTTTTTCCCCTTCTGTGCTTGACATATCAGCAACATAATGATCCAAATAGTCTTGGTTTTCGGAGGTTTGGGGAGGAAGGGAAAATAGTTCACCAAATCTTAAGTCAATCCTTTCAATGTTTCTACATCCACTGCTCTCAGCAGAACATTTTTCTGGTTTCCTGGAGACTGGTTTCACTGCTTCTCATATAACACATTATGAGAAAAATTCACAGCTTCTCTCATTCTTCTGGGCTGGACCTCTAGAATTTTACACTCTACAAAACCACTTGAAAAATTCAGATGTTAATGATATTTAAATAATGTGTTCTTATTGCGGTTTTGGAAGAAGGGGAGGGATTGTGAAGAAAGTCTATACTTCACTAATCCACTACATACCTGAATCCTCAGCATACAGCACTGTCACCTACCTTTCTACAGAAGCATAGCTGTGACATGCAGTTTTTCTATCTGCGTAAGACTTAGAACATGGAAGCCTAAATATAAAGATGCAAATCAAACATGTTATGTTCATAAAGACTGAAGTTAATTCAACCCTCAGTGGAACACAATGTTGGTACACTTTGAACAACACAGATATTTACACAGTATTTTACAGTTTGTTCATTGAAATTTTAAAAAGCTTTAAAATTTGAAAACTGTATTTGTAATTTTTTGCATTACTTTCGACTATCAATTAAGGTATATCAAAAAAAATTTTTAAAAATTGAAAGTTAACTAGTGGTAGGTATTTTCAGCATGGTCCCTCAAGTCGGTGAACTACATAAGTTGGTATCAAGTAACACCAAGGATGCGTCAGATGTAAACAATTACCATTTTCCCACTGGAGGCATGAAAAACAGGTATTTTGGATGCGGTACTGTCTTCTCATAATGAGATTAAAATACTTAGCTCAAGCACAAAGGCCTGTGGTTGGTTGGATGAATTCCATTCCCAAGTGACTTCTTAAGGAAGAAGTCTAACAGCCTTTCAGATATGAGGCTTCCTTCCTTAGAAAAGGCAACTAGAGTCACACCAACCTTCCTCTACATGTGAACTTACGTTAGTGAATCCTTCCTGTTTTCCTGTCAGCATCTTCAAAATAGACTGAAAAATGAACATGCTTTTGTGCGAGAACCGCAAGGTCTGAATATCCCAGTTTCAGGGAGGCATAAAGCATAGAATACACGATCGCTCACATACTGAGAAACTGAGATGTTTATGTCACAATTATCTTTAACTTCAGTTATGATGAAGAACAAATTGTAATTACGAGCACAGAAAAACAACTAAACCAGGGAAGAATTATCAGAGAATCCAAATATGCAAGCATGCTGCCTGAATATCCCTCTCCAGCTTTTTTCAACAGACTCTAGCCTATTAGTTTTCATCTTTCAAAACAAGAACGTCCCCTTCAGCAACAAGATAGGTTAGGTTGGAAAATGGACTTGCAAAATGTCCAACTTCAAAACAGTAGTAATGATCTCCACCCTTGTAAACATTTAAGCTTACTAGGTGTGTACATATTTAAAAGTTTGTTTGGCTGGAAGCACTCTTCATATATAGATTTCTGTTTTCAACTATCCCAAATTTTTCCATTCTGGACACCTCTGCAATTATCTGTTGCTGAGACTGGCCTGAAACTAGGAATTCAGGTACCTAATGGACATAATTGGACCATCTAAAAGTCAGGACTAGACGATCCACATAAAAAAAAAAAAAAGGTCTATCTTTACATTTCAACAAAAAAGAAAAGCAAATCCCACTTTTGAGTATTAAAATATTATAATAAAAGCACTTCCTGAGTTTTACGTGTAACAGATGCTGCATAAAATATATAAATCACTCTCCCAAATACTCTGCTATCCACTGATTTCATTACATGAATTTTGCAGCAACAGGTTTTCCAAGCCCATTCCTGATCAGATGCTTTTCATGGCTTGGAAACCAAATTATACTTATATGAATACGTTTAGCCTTAGATGTTATCCCATTTATCCCCTGCAGCATCATATGACGGATTCTTCATTTTTGAAGTGGTTTACTCCACGTTATATTTCAATCTGATACTGTAATTCTCATAACCTTTTGGAACAATACTCCACTACAAGGCTGAAGTATTCATTAAAAAGCTTCGTAAATTATTTTTGCAAGGTGTATGAATGAGGTTGAGTTCCCAATTACCCATTAATTGAAGTTATGCTAATTATTGTTATCCAATTTAAATAAATAATGGTTTGATAAAATGCCATATAAATCAGGTGTCCTGAAAGCAGCAGAATAGCCAAAATTCTATGCATGATTTTATGTTCTATTCTCTCAATGACTGTAATACCCGAAGTTCTGCCTACACCCTTACCCCTTTTTAACGATATAATTAGTGCCCCTCCATACTTCCTAAATATTCCTTACTTATTTTGTGTACCCTCGTGGATCCTTCATATGCAACAGCCGAAGCTACTTCCAAATCACCGATGACCTTCTCATAGGTCAGTAGCAGCACTACCAAGCTCCCAAGAGTTTCAAAAGACAGTACTTCATTCAGAGGTAAGGATTTACTGGCAACAAATCCACACTGGCTGGCCAAAAACTCGTAGGAGCAGAGGTCATCTGCTTCTCCTGCAGTGAGAACACTAACCATGCAATCCCCTGGAGGTATCCAACTCTTTACTGCAGTTTGAAAATGGAGAGCTGGTTCCTGAGTTATTTAGGGAGAGACTAACAGACTGATCATGTAAATTTTCCCTGGAAATCTGGTTAACGAAAAACTTAATTCCTAAAATGAAGTTGCAAACAAACAAATTAAAAAGTTATTATGACACAAATTCACAAAAAATATAGGATTAGGGAACAGGTATTTTTAAAAGTGTACACAGGACAGTTGTTTCTGACTACTACTATCTTCCTTTTCCCTCCTCATACCTAGTAATAAAGATGCAAACATATTTTTCCATCGTGTGCTGAAACCATCTCTTTCTGTGTCTTCTGTGAAAATCTCTTACATTTCTGGACACAAGAGTCTTCCGGTATCCCATAAAAAGAAAAGCTTGCCAACATGTTTTTTCCACATGTTAAGACTGAAAGCCTTTACAGATGTCTGCCCACGACTTACCTCACAAGGTAGCTGAAAATCCAAGAATTACTGGTTTTGCTTTGCACTGGTATACAATTTTGGAGGAGTAAACTACTGTTGTACTTTTAAATCCAAAAGAGTGGCACAGGAACTACACAGGCAGCTTTTTCATGACACGCCAACAGGCAGGGCAAGTTAGCTACTCGAGTGTCAGTGTTCAAATGCTACAAATCCCGGTGCAGTAAAATCAGCCAATTATTCAAGTCTAGCAGAAATTTTCTAAATTTACATAGAATAACCCAATTCAGATTACCGAATTTAGTATGCAGACAGCTACCTCACGGATGCAAAATATGACTTCTCAACATGAATTTTGATTATTATTTACACACATAGCATGAAATTTTAATTATCAGTCATATACTGCTATGCAATATTAACTAAGCTTTGAAACTGCAGTTCTTAGAATCCATGTGTAAATACTGGAAACATCTTTAAGGACAAGGAGGATGACAATTTAGTAACACATTTTTTTCCTAGAAGAACAGGATCGTCCCTATTCTGAAAGATATTTAAATTTACAAGTCAACACAATGGGAAGCACTTAACTTCCTCTACAGAAAGTGACGTTTTCTACCACACTGCCGAGGATGACGCTTTTTACTGTTTCCTCAGTAGCTTCATAAAACACCTTATGGTTAAGCCTACATTACTCTGCTAATTACACTACACACTGATCCTCTAAATTCTCCTCCTTTTTTATGGTATCATAAAAAGCCTCTCCCAAAGGATCAAATGCCTCCTCTTTCAGATCTCAGTGTCATTCACTATGCCACATAACCGAGGGATAATCACGCATTCTAGATCCAGTCCCACCTTTCATGTCACAGTAAATCTGGGAAGAAGTTCATTTTTCTAGATTCTTACAGAATACCTGTTCTCATCCTTTCAAAACCATGACATTTTCAATAGATCTATTTACCAAAAGTAATTAAGTGTATTATCTTGCCACAAACCTCTCAATAAACTGACATTTAGTGGGCTACACATGAAAACCACACACCAGAGGGAACTTAGCTTTTATGTATCTCCACCAAGCAATCCATTTCTAAAGCAACTTCTGAAGTGCAAAATACTATGGCATTCTGATACAACCCTGTCACTTTATACCATTGGTAAAATGTGAACAATTTAGGGGTTTTACAAAGACAATTATTGCATTTCTGGAACAAAGCAGTTCTGTGAACATTTATTTTTATAATTCAACTCTTGAGATGGCGACACACTGTGAAATTCAAGTTCAGAAAAGCCAAAGACACTGCAGACAATATTACAATGAAGCAATCCCTAAAAAAGTCTTTCCTTGGACAAAGATAAGAAGATATCCACTGTTAGTGTATGTTCTTAAAGTTAAACCTAAACCCAATGAAAAGTCTACGGTCAGCTTCAGTGGGTTTTAAACCTCACTCACCTTGGGTTCTCTCTTTACAGAAAGGATTTATTCCTTTCTTGTTAGGCAAAGGGAAATGTCAAGAAACCACTATGATTCATGGTCAGCTCAAGATCATGTAAATGAACTGATCTTTAAGTGTGCCTTGACATTAAGACCTCAGAAAGAAGTGCTCACATCCAGCATCTTCCTTGGCCACATTAATCTTATTTAATTATTATTGTTTGAACAATATATAAATTAGACCTAGTCAAAGTGAAAGAAATGCTGCTCCATCAACATTCTATGGCAACTGCAACAGGGGAAAGCAAATAATTTAAGCCACTAAAAACAACTATTTGGAGGGAAAACTCTTAGAAGTCATTTATTTTTACAAGAACAAAATGGGTAACGACAGTCTGATCGCTAAGTAAAACCAGAAGTAAACAAACCAGTGGGTTCAAAGCACTGGAAACTGGTTTTAATGCAAAGTCGTATTTTGTTTTCATGTCTGGTATTTCCCACCATGACTATGGAATAACAGCAATTTGCTAAACAGTGAAGGCTTGAACAACTCCTGAAGCATTAGTTCTTCCCTGTCAGGATTCTGACAACTTCAAAATATAGTCCCATGTGTAAAATAACCAAAGGAAGTTGGAAGAGGGAGAAGGAGATGACAGAATTGGAAATAAAAGATTAAAGAAAGTGGATATAAAAACTGGATATAAAGTGGATATAAATACCTCCTGCAGAAAGCAGCTTTACTACATGAAACAACCAAGTGTCTCTGACCCTCTTCTTAACTTTCCTTTGGAATTCTCTATTAACTTCCTACAGTCTAGCAAGAGATTTCCTGACCTGAAAAGGCTAGACATCTGTTATTATGGCGGATAATGTGGGTAGCCAACAGTGCAACCAACAATTTTGTAGAAGTTATTGCTTCAGTTCCTTCTGAACTTTGAGTCCAATCAAACTGTTGTTCAGAATTAGACATTATTAAGAGAGAAAGTAAAAAAGCATGCTACTAGATGATGAAAACAATTTAAAAGGCATAAAGTGCATGTACCTGAAGAAAAATTACATTCTTCCTGACAAAAATTAAAATCCCCAGGCTTATTCGAAAAGAGAAAGATTTCAAAAATACAACTTCCTTGTATGCTCTTAATAGCAATGACATATTATCCCATATATTTCTCCATGAAGATAACTGAATGAACACCTACATACTTACTCTGATTTTAAAAATCCCAATTCTTTCCCTCTCAGAAAACCTATGCTATGCATGAACCCTGAATTGGGCTGATAGAGTCAAATGTGAAGTGAATGGATGCTGAAAGCGATGCTGCACATGAAGTCCTTTACCTGACTGGTTTGTTCTCAGGACCAATGTCTCTGAAGCCCATCTCTTCCAACCGGCAGCGTCTGTACAACTCATAATGTTGTGCATGAGTCTGCTCTCTTAAGTCTTCCATATTTGTACAAATAAGCATCTCGCGAAGCTTCACAAAGTCACAGTGGTTCTCATTTTCCACTAATCAGTTAAAAGAGGGAGGTTTTATTATTATGCACAAGTAGCAAAATTGTCAAAATATATTTTAAACAGTGTTGATATTCATTTATTTCATTTACTAACTATACTTCCAGGAAAATCTCTCTCTGTTTATTATACTTCTTATACTTCCTGATAATCTCTAATATACACACTGAAGGACTAACTGTAAATACTCGTGAACATGTTCCAACACATCCTGACTTCCTGTTCAAGTAACAATGGTAAATTTCTCTCTTTTGTTCCCTCTTCTTTACTGACAATCATAAAACTTGGAAATTTGGTCGTGCTAGAGGCACTGCCACCATACCAACCTACCCAAATACTATATACCGCATCTCATAGCTTGATTCCAGGGATTCCTCAGTGCTGAAACTACCAATTAGTGCACAACTCAAGTATTAATTGCTAAACTCCATAAACTGTTGATCCAAAATACAGTCAATATGGCAGCAGTGGATAATACCAGCCCCTTTTAGTATATAAAATAGAATATAAAATTTCAACAACAA
The DNA here is from genome assembly GCF_000690775.1 of Eurypyga helias. Lineage (NCBI taxonomy): Eukaryota > Metazoa > Chordata > Aves > Eurypygiformes > Eurypygidae > Eurypyga > Eurypyga helias. The sequence continues at coordinate 21,997 of NW_010226727.1, forward strand.
AAATCCTGTCAAAATACCTTTGAGAATTCATTTACCTTGTACAATGCCCCAGGGGTACTGACGAGCTCTCACCATTTTGTTTCCAATTTTCACCTTTTCCATACTTCCTACTACAGCAAATGGCAAATGTCCCTGTAAGAGTCACACCAATATAGACTTATCTCTCAGCATTACATCAGAACTGAAAAGCAAACACTTCAGAAATAAATCGGGGAGGGGGGTGGAAAACACCATTTCAGGAAAAGCCAGCACGCAGTTTCAAACTGGAAACCACTTTGAAGAGATCAGAAGCTAGTCAAGCTAGTGATACAAAAGTCAAGCTGCAACAACAAAACCAGGGGGAGCAGTTGATAGACCAGATGGGTGTGCTGCCAATTCAGAGGAACATCGACAGGCTGGAGAAATGGGCCAACAGGAATCTCACGGAGTTCAGACGAGAGCAAAGCCAAGTCCTGCACATCAGGACGAATAACCCCGTGTTCCAGCACATGCTGGGGGCTGACTGTCTGGAAAGGTACTTTGCAGAAAAAGACCTGGGGTTCCTGGTGGACAACAGGTTGGACTTGATTCAGCAGGTTTGCCTCAGCGGCCAAGGTGGCTGACTACCTCCTGTGCTGCATGGGGAAGAGTATCAGCAGTAAATAGAAAGTGGCTCTAGAACACATCCTTCTGATTCGCATTCAGCCAGAGTTCATACCCCAGGAACAGTCATGAGATGATCAATGGTTGGAACCAGAGGTAACGTTACGGCTGTGGGCTCAGGTGAATGGCCAGAAACACAGGCTGTGTACTGACAGCCTGGGTACTGACAACCAGCAACTGACCATGTTAAAAAAAAAAATATGTAATTAGCAGGAAAATAATCCACTAGGAGAGCACAGAAGAGCTACATAACAGACCACCACCTTTCCCCACAGCAGACAGAGCTGTTACTCAACGACAGCCTGCACACCCTCACTCCCTGGCACAAGCGACAGAGGTGGGGACTGCAGGGCCATACACCCCGGCATACCGGCCCCTCCTCCCCACTTTCAAACCCCAGTGCATGCAAACCTACATCTGTGTGCATCTCCACACACATGCACATGAACAGCAAATACAGACAGAGTGCTCAGAGCAAAGGCTTCTAGCTTTACAATCTTAGCTGATGCTGGCAGATACTCCTGGGAGGATCTGAAAGGATAATAGTAAAAAAGCCAGAATTATATCTGGCTTTTTAATCCCCAGCAAAAAATTGTCATAATTTCAAAGGAAAGTACTAAAATAAAAGGAAAAAACAGATGGAATTTGTGCTATCATAAAGACCAGAGACAAAATGGAGAAACACGGCAGTTGAATATCTTCCCTAACAGATGTAAGGTAGTATTTGCTGAGGAAAAGACCAAAGCCAATCTGCCCACCTATGTCAGTAGTTATATATTAATTATCCAGAAATGAGAAGTATTTATGAGTGAGAAGCGCTTTTCTGTTACTGAGCCAGGAAAGAAAAAGCCTCCTAGAACAAGTGGAATCAACAACGGAGGGACAGGAAAATTTGAAAGTAGGGAAAAAAAAAAAAACCAACAAACATACAAGCTTTTTAAGGAGAGAGAAAAATAAACAAACTTGTTACATACCAACCTATAAGCCTCAAGATAATGGTGAAAGAACAGACAAGAATCAGCATTAGAGGGTGATGCTTTAGTACTGAAACATCAATGTTTTTGTCATTTACTTACATTCATGATGGTATTAATTTTAGAAACGCTTTCATCATCAGTTGGAAACTGGTATATCTGGATGCCATTACTAACTAATTCACTCATGATTTTGTCCTTGAACTTCTGTAGTTCGGTTTTAGAAACGCTGTCTGCTTTGCCTATAATTGGTATAATGTTCACCTATTGATACAAATTATATGAAATGTGTAAGACTTCAATTTTGAGGTGACATCCTTTATAAATTAAATTATTTGGTAATAAGCTCTTTAAAACTTCCCCTGCAGTCCAAACTTTTCCACCAACTGATATCAAAGATTCACAAATAATGAAAAATGCATTCACTGGCATAATTTAACAAAATAACAACAGATTATTTAATATACTCCCTTAAAATTAATTGATTCTGAGAAAAGAACAAGGAAGGAGGTCCCATACAGTGAAGTACTCTAAAGAACCGCAATGTCTACTTATTAACTAAACTACATTAAGCATTTATAGCTCTGCCGAAAAAATAGATAGTTTTAGTTTATAGCACCAGGGGACACAGTTCAGGTGTTAAATGAAAATTGACAGTTTAAATACACAAAGAAAAAGAAGCTGGCTACCAAACCCTGCCTACCTCTGAGCCTCTACTTTGCATTCCTTTCAGCTACAACGCCTTGTTCACCTCATCACTGCAGCAAAGAGCTTCTCAAATATCTGCTGCGAGCAGAGGGATGACGGAGCGTGGAGAATCTTGCTTACCAGTGATTCAACTAATTATTCAGAACTCTACCTTGGAAGACCTGAATTTCAACTGCCTTATTTCCTGAAATGGTTATGACAGTAATTTAGGAAGGTAGTAGATGCCAAATTTTTCATTAAAATACTATCACCACTCCCCAAACATGTGTTTTTCAGAACTTAATACAGAAAATTAATGCCAATGCCCAAATATTTTGGAAGAACAATACAAAAAATTCTTCCAGATTTCAAAAAACAAGTTTTATAGAGTTCCTTGATCACAGATTCAAAAAGGAAGGAGGAAAAAAAACCCAAACAAATAAAACCAAAACAAACCCACAAAGCCGCACACATTCTTTTTATTCTTCTGAATACTCTATCTGAATGGAAATGCCTAAGCATGGAATCTCAAGAACGGATTCAAAATTGATGTTTTTAAATAAGTCTTCTGTCTTAGGCAAAATGTCTAAATGAAAATAAAGCATGCCAACTCCAAAGTATAATTTCTAAGATTCCTTGACAATAGTCCTTCGTTGTGTAGCATACATAACCTATCTGCATATGGGGTAAAGTATCTAAAATCAAACAAAATGCTAAAATATCTTTTGTTTTTATAACTGAGTTAATTTAGGAGGGTATAAACAGTGTATTACAGCTAGCAGTAACTCACAGCTTCAGAATTAAATTACCTTTTACTCTGTCTTTTCAACATGAAAGTTTCTCAAGCACTCATTAATCAGGAGAAAATTTCTTCAGTAATGAATAGCAGAGAAAAGCTACTGAGGGGACCAGTAACCAAAGAAAAGAAAAATTGCCAGAAACTGCGATTACAGCCATCAACGTTGATGTTAAATCACAACCATTGTATTAAAATTTAGAAGCAATACTACTCAGGCTTTAGATAAGCCACAACACCCACACCACCCCACACCCCCCCCTCCCCAAAAAAAGTTATCTTTGCTTAATCTTTTAAATAAAATTAATTTCTCCCTACAACACCTAAGGTTTACTTGAAAACTAGTATCTCAGCACCTTCATCCAAGAATAGCAGTAATTGAAAGCACAGATTTGTACCAACGACACTGAAATTGTATTGATCTGGACCACACACAGATGTGCCCCAAGTCCCACTGCTCCCTCCTATGCCTTCTTCTCACTCAGAAACCAACTGACTCCCTTCCAGCCTCTTCCCCAGCTACAAAACTGACTTTTGCTATAAAGCTATAGGCCGTTAGTACAGAATCACTTTAACCCCACGTCAACAGTCTACACTTGGAATAAAACCACAGTCCTGCCCTTCCCCTTGCCTGCCGCTGCTCACTGCCAGGTAGAACTAAAATCTGTGCAGCTGTCCAAGGAGACAGACTAGTTTTCAGCTTGATCAGTTCCCTAACCAAGCAAAAATCTTGGGCTCCCAATTTAAATCAGCTCCCTCATCCAGATGAGGAGCTCGCTGCCCAAAACACTTAAGCCTGCACAAAGGGAAGAAGCAGCTGAGGCTGCCTCATTCAATAGCAACACAGAACAGCCATATAAAGTCACCAGGATAAACTTTATCCATGCACATTACTTCTCTGTTTGCTAGCACTAAATTCAGCCCTCTGATTACCCTTCTGCCTGAAATGCAACGTTACTTCCTCCTTCCTCCGGCAATTAGAAAATATGCTATTACTCCAAATCATTATTTTCATGTACACCCTTACATTAATGTCAAAACATCTGTTCCCCCTTCATGCTATAGTGAGGAAAAAAAAACCTGTATACTTGAAATTTTTATAGGTTGATATCTTGCAGGGTGACTTAAGTGTATCCCTATAAATCAACAGAAGCATTTCCGAAGATTCTTTTTGAAGAAAAAAAAAAAAGAAACTCAAACCCCACAAGGCACACTCATGCCATTTCTTGACTTAACAGTAATCTGTATATAATTCTGCAAGAATGACTTAAAAATGCACATCTATTGGTTGAAAAAACACTAGTTCCCAGCAAGAAAGCGTACAGAAGACAACTCCCTTGATCCTGTGGATGAAACATGACTGCTCTGTAGTGACTCAGTCCTAAGCAAAACTATAGGACTTTCCAATGTCTTAAAGCCAGAGGCCAAATTCTTAGCTAGTCACCCAATTTATAAGCAACAGAGAAAAATTAATTGCCCACAGACAGGTCTGTTTTCTTCTCTCAGGATTACAGAGTACAGGATGACCCTGTCCTATGCCAAGAATCCTCTTTACCTCTGAGCTGTGTTTTGTGCCAAGCAGACGGTAACGAAAGCCTAACAGTGTACACTGTAGTGGATTTAGGAAGAAACTGAAGAGAACTTTTGACACAGATTTATACACTCAATGCATGCATGTCGTGGTACCTACCACCTTCTCCTTACGGAATCCTGTACTCAGTAAACGTGCCCAAGAATCCTGGGAAATCCTCAGTTCTGAACTGTCACTAGGACAACGCAGTACTAAAAGCACCACAAACATGTTCCACAGTGAGATGGAAACCAACTACAGTTGAAGTATATACTATTGGTTGTGTGTATATGGATATTTCCGTAGTAAGATCAGAAAGTAGAATCCATGCAAAGGGATAAATCAACAAAGTTACATGGCGTCCGTGTTCTCTCTGAGCCAAAGCAGAACCAAAAATATTTAGAGTAGGTGGCTAGGAGCTAAATTCCCTCAAAGCAAAATTACTTTGGTTTTACCCTGATGGAAAAATAATTTTCTCAGGATGCTGGGACTCATGGTTCCACTTCCTTTTCTTCTGGAAGAAACACTGTTTTAAAGGGAATTCAGTAAAGAGAGGGCACAACCTAGAAACTAAGTATTTTTGTTGGTTTAACACAACCTCCAACTTCAAAACTCAGGGTAGAACAATACGCTCCGTGAAACTGTCCCATTTTCTAGTATCGAGGCTCTTTAGCTACCTGTGCATTTTACAGAGTAGTTTGAAACATGAGTCTAGTATAAACCAACACCATAGCAGAAAGAAGTGACCCTGCTCTCCCCTACCTTTGTCCCATAATACCTCTCCCCAACTTGCCCTGTGCTTTTGAGAAAGTTCAAAATTCAAAATACATCCACAAACAAAATTACAAAAAATACCAAATGTGCTCATCAATCACAAACGTGGAATAAGCAGCTGATTTGATCATTGTTATCTTGAAGAAATATCTCACAAACAAGAAAGCACAGAAAGAAAATTTAGCAGGAGAAGCTCTAGTAAAGCACAAAGGAAAGGGTTAGAGAAACAGCAAATGCATTTAAGTTTTCAAATTTCTCAAAATTTAAACATATTACACCCAAATGATGTAAGTTTTTTTAAAATGGGTTAAACAGCTTCATGCAGTTCACACAGCCTCATTACAAGAAGAAAGTTAAAAATTTACAAAAAGCAAGTAATCACACTAGAAACTGCTATTTTAAAGCTTTCAAAACAAATCAAGAGGTGAAGTTTAAAACACTAATGCAGCCTATCTTAAAAAAAGCCATTCTGGCAGGGTGCTCTGGTCACAGCACTTGCCTCTTCCGCTATCTGTAACGAAGATTTTCACAGTGCTGCAAAGCTTTTTATATGCCAACCTCCCAGCAGTCCCAAAACTCAATAGTGAACCAGAAACAAGCTTAATTAGAAAAATACAGCACTCATGGAGGGTACGCTATCCAATTTTATAAAGAGGTTAACAATTTGTTAAAAGTTGGTGTGATTCTAATTTTTTTTACTTATTTTTAAACCTCTTTGTGCTTCTTCAACGTTCTTGCGGATGTCTCTCTCTCCCATTTTGATTTGTAACTAAACAGGTGATGAACTGCAAACTACTTGCAGAACCAACTTATTCTGAACTTAAGGTATACCAGTACCAAAAAAACCTCCCAAAACCAAACACATGGATACAGAACTGGAAGGTGGTAGAGGATCTAAAAGCTGCAAGATGCTTCAGAAAATAAGACAAATTCTTAGAACTCTGTTTCAAAGTCTTACCTTGCTGTCTAGGCTTTTCATGGTTAACAAATCTAGTGTTTTTAGGGAATGGCCTGTAGGTGAAATGAAATAGAGGCAGACATGGACGCGAGTATCATGGTAGCTAAATAAAGAACGTTTAATTTTCAGTTCTTCCTGGAGATAGGCTTCAAATTGTGCATCTATATAATCCACTATTGGCTGATAGCTGTAAGAAATAAAATTTAACAACCAGAGATTAGCTACTCCTAAACAGAGCCAGACTAATAAATGAACTCCTCTTGCATTGTTTTGTAGATTTTTGCTTTACATGTCAAAAAGCTGCTCAAGTATCTATCCATCAGCACAGAAAATCAAATGTAATCTTAATTTCTGAAAGATTACTCAAAAAAAATTGTGCACCTAATACAGATAAAACATTTCCTAGCTACTACTAGTGAAAAAAGCTACATAAAGCTAGTTATGATTACGACCAATCTTCCCAAGTGATGTTTTATAAATTTTTGCAATCAAGCTGTGCAACTGCAGAACTCTTAGATACAAGGAAGATACAAGAAACTCTTAGATACATACAAGGAAAGAGAGAACATGCAATTACCAGTACCAAGAAATAGGACCTCCTTTATCTTCTGAAGATGAAGTACTGTACTCTTAATAGACAAAAATTGAAAAGGAGGAATGTAAGAGAAGAATGTAAATCTGATTTGAAATAAGTACAGTTTAAGTACACTTTATCCTACTTAAAACAAGATTATAATCTGCTTTCTAAAAGAGTGTGTTACTAGGTGTACAAGCAGCGTGCCCTCACGTCTCTGCTCCCACACCAGACCAAATGCTACCAAAATTCAGAAGTAGTTACACACAAAATTAAAAGAAGGACTAAAAGGCAGGTCCTATACCACACATCAAAACCTCTAATATCTATTCTAATACCTACATGCATCTCACTCATCCAAGTCACTAGCAGTAGCTATTTTCCAGTCATATCATAAGCCATAGCTCTCACAATAATCTTAATGTGACTCTCTAACCCTCATTTATAAATACCACCATTAGGTACTCACATAGTACAAAGGGTTGCTAAAATTCTTTACGATTAAGGTAAAAAAAAAAAAAAATCTGCCAAGATAAAGTGCAATATTTTTAAATCTTCAATTCACAAAAGCAGAGATTCAAAAAAAAAAAGTTCTGGAGGATGCTAGCATAGTACCTCTACATTTTCTGATTAAGTTACAGAATTTAAAACAAAGGCCTTCCATAATCCACACAATGACTCTTCCCGTTTAAGGTCTTCAGTAAGTTCCAAACAAATTGTTAAATACCCTATTGACCTAATCTTTAATCTATAGTACCTTATAACCTATTTGGATGTTTTAACATCTCCCGTTGACCCTGCAAATCCTCCACTCCAAAAGAAACTCCACTCACTATTGCACATTTTATTTACATGTATTTATAAAAGGTTATATCATAAAGAAAGCGGCAGACTTAATCTGCTTTTTTAAATAATTTACTACATGAGAAGAAAAACACGTTTACCTTGGTACACAGAGGAAACAGTTAACCAAATATTTGGAACATATGTAAGACAAATATTTACCACAAAGCCCAAAGAAAACATCAACGTGCAATTGAAGACCAAAACTTCTGTATACTGTAGCAACAAGATGGCACTTACCTATCTTCTTTGTTTATCTGGTCACCAAATCCCACTGTATTTACAATGGTCAGCTTCAAAAGAACATTGCTTTCCTGGAGTTCGTAAGTCTGGGCTCTAAGTCGTACACTCGGCAGAAAATGCGTTGACACAGAGTCATCAAAATTGGTGTTGAACAAACTGTTTATCAAGGTTGATTTCCCACTCCCAGTTTCCCCTAAAGTTAAACAGAAGGGTTGGGGAAGTCATTTCGCACAACAAATAAATATCTACTAAGCACAGAAAGTGTTATCACAGCAACTCACAGTAACAAATTTACACAAAAACTTGTCAACTGATTTCTCTGAGCAAAATGGCCTTCTTTTTTCATAATGAGCACTAAATATCTTGTAGTTTATCTTTTCATCCTACAGATAAGAGTGTTACGTCCTAATGAGTAATAAGCAGAACAGTCTCTTGACACTTTCGTTTCTTGAAAAGCGTGAACTAATTTCCTATAGATTTTTAAAAGCTAAGTAACTAGCTGTGAAATCACGGAGTTCAACACAGTCTTTTTATGAAAAGGGTAAAATACCAGAGCAAATATTTGATAAGTACAGAAATACTTCAGCAAAACCACCTTGGAATGATAGGATTTTTTTATCTGAAGCTCTTTATTACAGTAAAAATAGAGTGTAGCCCAGTTTACCCAAAAGAAGCCATGAAGCAGTCCATAAATGGATAAATGCATGGCATCCATTTTTATACATTTTGGGTCTTCATGCTGTTTATGCAAATGCTAAATATAAAAACAAAGCGCAGATACAAATAAGCAAAGCTGGGGAAAGGGTGGATTTATAGTTCATGATTAACATGAAAGAAGGAGTTCAACATTGCAACTGGATTTAAAATTCAGTCACTTCCTTAAGGATAGGTCTACTACTGAAGCCTTAAACCACCCAGATACTACTTACCAATGCAAAGAATGTTGAAGCAGAAACCTTGCTTGATGGATTTCTTAACCAGTTGATCAGGTAAACTACCAAAACCAACATGCCCGGACAAGGATAAAGTTCGATAGCCATCATTTTGCTACAGAAAAATAATTTTAAAATATGTTAGCGAAGTGAGTTGCAAAGCAATTAGCAGTGGCAACAAAGGAAATCTACTAGTAAGCCAGGATTCATTCCTTATGATTTACACGGGAACAAGAAAAGCAAGTCTAGTAAAAGATCTGTCAAATGAACTTTATTCCATGATTTGAGAAAACATTCAGATTTACTTTACAGCACTATTTGCAGGCTCAAAGTGAAGTCCATGTTTTGCAAGGAAATCCAGTGGAACATGAGCGAAATAAAGCAGACAAGTCCAACTGAAACTGTAAACTGAAAACTGTAAATAGAAAATAGATCGCAGCTGGTTTACTCTTAGAAATGAAGGAAAACATATTTTAAAACAATTCAAGCAGCATAATTCCAAACAGAGAACTCTAAGAGATAATATTATATATATTATTAATGTCTGAAGGTGCACACTCCTTTTCAAATGTCTGCTACAATCTAGCATCTTGATATCAAGGCTATGAGCACACTAAAAATGCATAGGACTAAAAGGAAATATCTTGGGTCATACAAACGGACTGTATTTTTAAGTAAGCGTTCCATATCAAAAGTTTAAACAGTAACAGGTTCATGCTATTCCTTCTCTTATGTTTCAAATCCACCTGGAACTGGAAACCATTACTGGTTCCTGGGAACACGTACATAGCCAACAGTAGGAAATTTTTTATTTAACACTTACAAGCCCATAAAAGAGCCACCTTTTACAACAGGTATGCATAGCACGTTTCAGAGTTCTGGTAGCCAAAAGGATATGGACATTCCTCACAGCAAATACCCATCCTCTTCTTGCTTTGCACAGGACTTCTTGTGTGGGTCTACAGGCTGCACTAACTCTCATTTTAGACTATTATAATCAGATAATTCCATTTTAGACTAATACAATGAGGAAAAATGTGTAAGTAAAGTGGACAGTTTAAAGAGAAATCATGACACTGTAGGGCTATTAACAAAATAAATGTTCATTCAAGCATTCCTGAAAAAGAAACTTCTCAATGTATTCTACCATACAGAAATTACTGTTAAAAAGGGCTGAGAAACACTGAGAACTGTCAGTATCCTGTCCATTGCATACCTGAAACATCTAACAACTATAGCTACACAGTCTGATACTCAAGCAACCTCTATCACCACCAGTAAAGCACAGTTCCTCTAAAACAAACTATTAAGCCTCCACACGAAAAGCCAGCACAAGAGGCTTAGCATAACCGTAGAAGGAAAGCCTTTCATCTTCGTGTCACCGGCCCAAATCCAAACCGTGCTGGGCTACCCTCAAAACCCCTGCATAGCCATTTGTTACTCTCCAAGAAAAAAACCCAGCAGAAAGAACTTAATTTTCTTCCAGTCCTTGGATTCAGTGGACAAACCACCGATGCCCACAACCTTACTGACTATTTCCAGAGGCCATTAGAGTAACTACCACATCATCCACAAGAGGCTATGTCGGGATTAAAAAGTGTTTAGCTGAGGAAACTGGTATTAGAGGTGTATTTGCTGTTCGAAGCCAAGCACCGAAAGAGATGACTGGAGTGCTCACTGCCATTAGCTCTGTAACTTCATTTTCAAAAGGAAGGGAGAGATTAATTACAATTTAGCAATTAAACTCAAGTTTGTTGTTTTCTGGAAACGAAAATCAACAATAATCAGTTCTTCCACTCTTATATTGGCTGTTTATCACTGAAAATTTGACCAAATTTGTGTGTGAAACAGAAGGACAATAGGAAATAATAAACGTGCAAAACAAGGGGCCTTCTCTGTGCCTTGCTTAGAATGCTAAGGCTGTGCTTGTAACTCAACATCTGGCTGTACCACTACTTAAAAATTCAGATCAGACACCCAAGATGGTTAATTTCTTTGTATTTCTAAATTTCTCCCAAAGATGCTTCTTACGGACATGTAGTGCAGCCAAGAAAGAGAGTAATAATTTCTGCAATATGTAATAATTTCACACAATTGCCAAGATATTCTGAGACATCTCAAAGGTGCTGCTATTTTAAGATAGCATATTTCATCTTTCTTCAGTACCTAAAAGTTAATTTAAGGACATTACACAGTTACGAGTGAAAACTGAAACTATTTTTCTGGAAATGTAAATATATAAAAGTACATGGCAAGTTCTATGGCATTTCAGATACAAGACAAAAAAATTGACACAAGACAGAAAACTCCTGGTAAGGTGTAAAAATAGATTACAGAACCTAGTACTTAGAAGAACTTCCCCAGTACTGAAATTGTGTTTCATGCACAGCTTTCTTCAGTGCTGTCTGGTTGGGGGGTGAGGCGTGGTGAGACATATCATCTTCACTTTGTGCATGCGGAGATGACACAAAGATATAGGTTGACATAATAAAGGGAAAGACTGAGACCAAGAACATGAATCTCATTCAGCCCATGTGTCATTTAGCACTTTAACCACAAGATCACTCTTTTAGTTCTTTTCGACAGAGGTAATGACCCAGTAAACCAAAAACACTAACCACCACCCTCCAAAACCTCACACATTCACCAGCCAATTGCGACCCGACAATGAGAACGTCAGCGCGGGAACATCCAAGAGAGTGAAGAACAAGGATTTCAAGAGGAAATAATATATCATTCACGAGAACATGATTTTATGTCCCAAGGTTCTTGATTTAAAGAGAAGATTGGAAAACTGAAGGATGATCAGAAAGGGATAATTCAGGGTGTCACAAACCATTTTTTTTATAGAGAAACAATACAGAAACACAGCCTACGTAAGCTCTTTCAAGAAAATGGCCAGAGCTGATTGATGACAGGACATATAATGAGGAGACAGCTGGTAGCGCACACACATGGGGAAAAAAAAACAACCCCAACACTACATAAACAGCAAAATTCTAAAAGGTAGAGACAGAAAGATGCAGAACCTGTTTCTATTTTGAAAATACATCTGCTTTGGGGATTTTAAGTGCTACTAAACTGCTCAGACAGTTAGTTGCCCCAGGACACAATGGGGCCTTCAGGAATTAACTTCACCAAAAATGCTGCAATAAAAGCTCTTAATTTAGACTACAAAACTTTCAAGAAATATTGTGCAGCTCAACTCTAGACAGTCTCTGTCACGCTGATTTAGAAGCCCACATTCTTGCGTGTTTGTACGTCTGTTTTCCACGCAACAAACGTTACAGGACTGAGACCTACTGTTCTCATTTAGAAACTCGCCTCCCTCCACCTTCCTTACAGAAGAATCACTTTGTGAAACTGTTCCATCTGACATCACTTGGAGCATTCTCTTAATAGAAAACCAATAGCCTACGTTTTTCCTTCGGAAATTTTCCAAGGGCATCATCACATGTCTCGCCTTTAATGCCAGACCCTCACACAGCTTCACCCTGCTATGGTCTAACAAAGACACAGAGAAATTAAATCCACAAAACTGACCCCGTGATGGTTGCATTCTTACTACTTCTCAAAGAAATAACTTGTCATCCAGCTGAAAAACAAATTACTGCTGTATCACCAGCTTAGAAATATGGTGACAACTCAAAAATTAAGAAATACAAATCATGCTGCAAGCAATTAAGTTGCCAGATTAGACACTCTTTTCATATTAATATCTGTTGGATGGAGCAGCTAAATTATGCTTGAAGACAGCATCTCATCCAACTTTATTCAGTGAATAATTCAAAGCTTGTAATCTGAATGCTACAAGAGCTGTAACACTCCTATAAATGCTCCTTGTTTCTCACTGCTCTCTCAGAATTCATACTCTTATCAAAATAGCACACCGCATAGATCACTTGAGATGGTCCAAATCACATCTCACTCCTTCCCTACCTCCCCCCTTCTCATACACACACCCTCTTTTTAAAGGTTTGGTAGCATAGCTTTCACAAAACTGCATCTTAATTTTCTGCAGGTTCAGTTAATCAAGTACACTGGTTTATATAATGTCATCTTGCCCGTTAAAAACATGCAAAGAAAAATCATTGCCTGAAACAAAAGTAAAATTTTAAAATTGTGGGGTTTCTTTTCTTTCAGAAACAAACTAAAAAGAATTAGTTATATTTTAAATTTGCCACCTGTTTAAGACTAAAACTGCACAACACTGGGCCATTCCATGGCACAAGCTGGGTCTCAGACTACACGCATCCCTCTGCCTCCGGCAGAACCAGACTTGCAGCCCAGGCAAATAGCCAGCTTGCTACCCCGCTTGCCCCAAATTTGCCTTCCAACACATGAAACAAAGTAATCCATGCTGGTGAGCTTACGCAGGACGCGAGGGTCCTGCAGGCCCAGGCAGCCGCGCAGAGGCCCTCGGAATGATGCCAGGGCATCAGCCACGAGGGCGGACAACAACATGCCCATGTGCCTGTGGACGCTCCAAACATGGCTCCTCCGGAGCCAGGAGTTCTCCACTATCACCAGCAGGTGTGGACATTCATTAAACCAGAAAACCTATTTTAATCTTCCAATAACAAATTGGATTACTCTCTTAGAGTCAATTAATTTCATAATAACTAAAGTTGCATTTAATCCAGTAAGTATCAACGCTGCTGTTACCTCCTAACGCACGAGGTAAGTAGGAAACTAAACAGATTTTGGAAGCGAGTCGAAAAATACTTTCCATTTTTGGGTAGTCAAAATGTAAAATGTAGAGGTGTGGTGTAGGCATGCATATCACTGACATCTCTCGATGTCGACAGATGCATGAGAGAGAGAGACAGAACAGATGGGGTAAGTACAGGGAACAGAACGGAAACCTTGGCAAAATAACACAGAAGAGAACAGAAAATATAGGAGGATGAGGTAGAAAAGATACAAAGACACAAAAGTCCATGAAGATGCAGAAACGAAAAACATTCAAAATTACGTGGAATTAATACATCCGTCTATTCTATAAAATAAAAGGCAACACACAGGAGTCAAGTATGGAACAAAACATTCCCCAAAAAACGTGGGTGAGAAAAAAAGTACTGGCCAAAAGGCAGCTCAAAGACAACTCATTTGACAATTCCACTTATAGTTATCATGCAATTCATTCAGTATGACAGAAACAGTAGACAACTTTTAGGGACTGGTCCAAAGAAGCCCAGTATTCTTCCCTCACCTCTTTCAAATGTCTTCTTACCTGGCATTCTGGTGCACCAACTATTTTCCTGCCCACTTCAACACACAATACAACTGAAGTTTTGTTAAACCACAGGTCACCACAAAATTTCCTTCATATGTGTATATATGGAAAAACCTCAGAAAGAACCTGTGGGAGAGGAACGGTGACATTGTTGCCTTACGTTTCTGTCTGAAGAAATCTAAGGCAGGACAGAATCTTCTTGAATGCCCTGAAACCACCCAGGATGGGCAGGGGAAAAGGTGACAGCCTTGTCAGCAGAGAACAAGGGGGCACAATGTGCGGGAAGACAACTCCTCAGCTGTATTTTGAGGTATTTAGGAACGAACGAACAGGCAGAGACACTCTGCTCATTCTCCAGTTCTGATGAGGTGCTCTCCCAGAAAGCAGCGTATTCAGTTGTAGATGCCACTCACTAAGGCCTCCCTCCACCAACAGGTATTTAAGCAACTTTAAAATCTAGCACACACAGTACCTGTTCTTCCATTGCTGCCTATGGATTGATGCGGCAAGAGGCAGCAGGAGGGGAATCAAGACTTGACAACAGACACCAGTCCCTCGCAGCTAGTAGTCCATGCATCAGGCAAAATATGACGACGACAATTATCTTCTGCTACGCAGAAGAAGAAAGTGTTTGGTTTTGCGGCCCACTCAGAAAGGCCTCTCTTGACCTGTGTGTTTTCAAGGAAGGAAAACCAAAGAAACGAAGTACTGGCACAACCTTATCTGGAATGCTGCATGTTGTGGATGCCCCATCCCCGGCTGTCTTCAAGGCCAGGCTGGACAAGGCTTGGAGCAACCTGGTCTAGTGGAAGGTGTCCCTGCCCATGGCAGGGGGGTTGGAACTGGATGGTCTTTAAGGTCCCTTCCAACCCAAACCATCCTGTGATTCTATGATTCTATGAAAAATATGCTGGTGTCAGTACTGGTATCACAACTGCACTCGCTTTTGGAAGATCTGCACCTCTGCCTGTGCCAATTCAGCTGTTGAGGTTGCAGCTGTAGCACCGTGTTTCCTGAAGAGCAGCAAGCCGGTCTTCTCTGCCCTTGACCACATCAGCCCTTTGTTGTCCATGATCCTTGTCCAAATGAGAAAGCAATGCCAGTCTTGGATGCGACAATGGTGTTTGCTATCAGAAGGCCTCTTTGACTGCAACCAGGATTTTTTTTTTTCCTCCTTTTTAATTAATCAGTGACGAGCACTGTGTACTGTTGTATGGGGGCAGTGGCTGCCAAAACTTTCCCAGAAGTCAAATTTTTAAAAATCAGAAATACTAAATACTAGCACCTCAGACTTTGCATAGTCTGATTGTGAACAGATTTACAGAAGGAGGTCAGACTGCATTCTGAAAGTGATTTTACGTTTCTTTTGCAAAACAACTGAAAACAAATCTTTCCCAGAACATAGGAAACACTTACAGGAAATACGAAACAACTGTAGGAAACAATTACACAGCATGTGTTAAACTAGGAAATATTATTTAATATCAATATAAAAATATTTTACATCATTAAATTTATAAACCTAATACAAGATCACCTTCCTCCATTACAGACCTACATCACAGGTCTGTTTTTACAGTATACTCTGTAAAGTTTTCCATGTGCATGCTTCCCTCTCTTCCCTTACCAAATCTATCCACTTAGTGGACCCTCAATGCTGCTCTCACTCACTTTTGCTGATTTACTGCATCTCTCCACGCAAACATTAACCAGCAAAACCGTTTTGTATTGTTTCTCGTACTGTGGCTCTTAGGTTTCTCTACATTTTTCCAGCTTCCCACAAGGCCCAGCCTGTGCAGTGACCCTCCACCTCACTGTATATACAAAATATGTATGAAGAGAGAAAGCTTTATATAAAAGTTAAGGCATTGCACCACTTATACTGCAGCTGCAAAGGATTCATACGGGCCTTAAAGAGACTATGTGTGACATGGGGCGCTCTGTGCCGGAGCCCTGACAAGAAAGCAAGCTACGCTCACCAGTCCAGTTGTGAGCAAGCGGGGACATGAATGAAGCCCTTTCACTCCCGGCCGAGGTTGGCGGGGACGTGGTCGGGCCCTGCGATGACTCTGACAACGGTCCAACAAATAACTCTTTCTGCACCGAAACTCAAAGCAGCCCCTCTTCCTTCTCGTGCTCCCACGCTGCTCCCTCGGGTTTCCCATCGAGAACCAGAGGAAGACACTGTTCCAGATGAAAATAACTCCAAGAAAACTTTGGAAGAATGGCAGTTGTTTTCCATTTTTTTCAGTTCATGGGGCAGCTCCACCGGTGTAACTGTCTAACAGCCTGGCAACAGGAACGAGCCAAGAATCACCAGAGACAGGTACCCCTACCTGCCTTCCCAAATGCAAAAGCACCTAACTAGGCAGCCAGGGTGGAGGCTTTTTTTCCCCCAAATTCCTCCCACCTCCTGTTGTTTCTAGCACACTTCTGCGCTTTTCATTGCTGTAAAACGCGGCAGAAAAGCCACAAATAAATCCACTTAATTTCACGTTCTAAAAGGGAACTAACGCTCCGGCACCAACGTGCGGGTGGCTTCGGTGTCTTCAAAGCATAAAGCTCACAGCTTTGCCACTGAGCACCAGAAAAGTATTTTTTTCAACAGCCAGGGCTCTACTTCTTACTTGAAGTACGCGACACGCCGCGGGAGCTGTAGGCAGGCCGGCACCCGAAGACGACATCCTTTAACGACAAGGTTTTTAAAGCCCGGGCACCCCGGCACCCACACGGCCTGCGGAGGCGTTAT
>NW_010226728.1:0-13037 GCF_000690775.1 Eurypyga helias
TCGCCCCGCCCGCCGCAAGTATGCGCGTCCCTGCGCGGAGCTGGGCCGAGAAGGCTGCTCCCTGCCCCGCCCGGCACGGCACGGCACGGCACCTGAACCCCGTAAAGCCACGCTGAACAATTCTGCTGCCGTGCCAGGAAGTTTTAGGCGGGTTTTGTAGGCACAGCTTTCGCGGGGATCCCGTTGCTGCGTTTACAGAAGGCTCAAGTCCCGTACAAGAATCCCTCTGTGCCTTACAAAAGGCTTCGGAGAAGGTTAACATGCTAGATTTTTAGTACTCTTACGGCAAAGAAAGAAACTAGCAAAACACCCACGGAAAGTAAAACACTTTGCCAGACGAGGATTTATGCACTGCGGAAACGTGTTACCCTCAGCTTTATAAACTGTTTTTTTTTTTTTTTTTTTTCACAAGCAGGCAGAACATAATCCTGGCAGTTCAGGGCAGCTGACACAGCCAAGGAAAAATAACCTGTTCAGTTATTTAAGATGAGGGAATAGAAACTGTGGCTTTTAAGATTGTGATGGATACTCTTTCTCCAGCAAGTTTTACATTCATATACTCTCTTTATTTTCTCGAGACCACCTGCCTTTCCCTTTTCTAGCTAGATTTTAGTAACACAATTCAGTGTGTTGTTCCAGCAAACAAACGCTATGGTTACTGGCAGCTAACGAGACTTGTGCAGAGGGATGGAAGCAAGATGGGAAGGCTTCCACGCATGCTTTCACTCCCCAGCTGCGTACATCTCCAAAAGCTGGACGGGGTACCAAAGAGCAGGGCTGCCCTAGCCTCCCCATGTCCTGCCTCCCCGTAACATTTTAGCAGTTGTCCACCAGCTTTCACACAGCCCACGCGGCTGCTGCACGTTCCATCCATTTGGGAAGTCGGCACCCGCCCGCAGCGTTGAGGTCAGCGTGGGCGCCTGAAAGGCTGGCTAACCTCGGAGAAACATGTAACACACGTGGGAAATTTCGGGTGCAAAAATCTTAAGATGTTTTGCAGCGATTTACAGCTTTATTACATCTTAAAAGAGACACCTTCGGAAATGGGGTGGCATGAGACCACACAATCAGGTTCTACATGCAGAGGGGACTTCCTCCTCATACAACAAACTGACTTGATCATTTGAATGCAACATTTTTTCTGGAGGCGTACATGGCAGTGGATGTATTCAGCACCACGGGCACCAGCACAGCTTATCTTTCTAAACTGGAATGCCATCAGTTTACCTTCCAATTTCAAAATTCTAGGGTTTTATAACTTTCAAGGTAGCATAGCTCAGGAAGGTCAGCACCCACCTGAGCAAAGAACTTGTATTTTTGATGATGTCCTTAAGACATGACATTTATGTCCTAAAATACATGTTACTTGAATTAGTTTCTTGAAATACTTTAGTTTCTGAGGGTTTGCCATCTCTTTAGAAGTTTTCTTTCTTGTAGATTGGTGTTCTTTGACTGCATGTTATACGTGGGTGCCTAACTATATTAATTTCATTCTGATTTCCACCTAACTTTTGAACCCATTTGCCATTTCTACCACAAGACAGATGTCACCTAGAATTTCAAAGAACCATGCGGTCAGGCGAAGGAAGGAGATCCTCCTGGGCTCCTGCTGAGGGAAGGGCTGCAGTAATGGGTTCACTGCCAGCAGGCACTGGAGCATCTCCTGACAGAGAGGCTATGGAAATGCTCAGCCTGCTGGGAAGGTTTGCTCAGGACATGCACCAAAACCAACCAACCTCCAGACCAATCCACCTCCTCTGCACTTGTGCTTACAAATATGTCGGTTGGTAAATCACTGGAAAAGTAACTCCTGATGCTGTTTGAATGTATCAGAGGTTATGCTAATTCAAAACATTAACAGGTATGGGATAATGGATTTAAATTGAAAGTCAGGAGATTTAGATTAGATATCAGAGAGAGGTTCTTCACGGAGAGGGTGGTGAGGCCCTGGAACAGGTTGCCCAGAGAAGCTGTGGATGCCCCATCCCTGGAAGTGTTCAAGGCCAGGCTGGATGAGGCTTTGAGCAACGTGGTCTAGTGGAAGGTGTCCCTGCCCATGGCAAGGGGGTTGGAACTAGATGGTCTTTAAGGTCCCTTCCAACCCAAACCATTCTGTGATTCTATGAACATGCTTATCACACTAACAATTCAAGACTTCTTTTCAGGAAAGGCTATAAATCAGTTTGTTATATGCACCACGGCAGCACTGCCCCTGCTAAATCCTGTTCCTTGGGATGGAATCAAATAATAGATTTATTGATGTAATCACTTCTGGAGAAATACAGGCTGCATTTCCATCTAATGAATGCTGACGTTAACTTCCAGGTGACACAGACATAAACCTGCTTGGTTTGCACCAGAAAGGTCTACTCCAACCGTCAAATCAGACAGTGCCCATCAGAGCAGGGTGTTTGAGTGTGTGGGTAGGTACCTGAAGAGAGAGAGGGTAGGATTTTAAGAGTGCTGAGCAACTGCACCTCCAGATCAGTGAGCAGGGTCCAAAGACAAGGCAACAATCCAAACCAGGAAATGTGCAGCTGGGTATTGTTCATTCAGATGTAAGTGCCATGAACAGCTAACCTGGTGAAGAGATCGACAAGACGATGCAAACTGGCCTCAAAGACCAGGACTTTGTCCAGCTGACAGTTTTCTTTACCGTTAGCTCCAAAATGAAGTCTTTGCAGAACAAAATCGAGAATTGAAGAATTTCTATTGTACATGATTATTGTTTTTTCTCTTCTTTCATTACTTGAGATTTAAAAGCTAAAAAACATTCCTATACTAACATGAGACTGGAGTTTGAATTATATTCTGTATGTGAGTGTATTATGTAATACTGAGCATCGTACGTAAATTTTCTCGACACATTTTTAGGCTGAAAGGAATGCCACAGCATTCAAATTCAGGACGCTGCCTACATGTTGGGTTATACTACTGCAAGAGATGGGTTCAATTAAAATGATCTATAGATATAAATGAATTCTCAAGAGTTCTTGTCATCTTCATTATTTATATAGGAAAACGCTTAAATGGAAAACTTGAGGAAACAGCATGTTAAGCTAGGTACATTCTCTTAATCTTTTTAGGTAAACTCACTTCAAACTCTCTAGGGATGTCTATGGTGCAGTTGTAAAAACCAACTGCACTGCACTACACAGCACTAGAACCGTAATGGCTGCTGAAGTCTGGCTCATGCATAGCAAGGGACTCAGAAATTACCCTGGTTGTAATCCCTGTTAGATTCAAAAAGGTTTAGAGCAGACCAGACTTCTCACTGATCACCTCATACCTTCAGATCACTAGCTTTCCGAAGCAAAGCTCTGACGAACAGTCAGCCTACTCCAGCCTTTGAAAACGATGGCTGCATTGTTACCCAGCACACTGGGATGTCTGTAACTTCTCCCTCAGAAAGTGCCCAAGGCCTTGCATACTGTATCCAGCTGATGTGGCAGCAGAATCAGCTTCCACTCCCAAAGTTTTGCCACTACTGCCTGACTGCGTCCTGCACAAGCTAAGGCATCCCCAGGAAACTGCCTCCATTGAGCTCTCACAATTGTGAATCCAGTTCCTTTATTGTCCCACGTCACCGCAGCTACTGCATTGCCAGATGTTTTCTTTGGCTAGTAGTTTCCAAAGTAAAAATGGGAGTGACAAGCCATAAAAAGAAAAACAGTAAATCACGTGTAAAAGTTTTATAGGGTAGAACAGATCATTATTATTTCATCCCTTTTCTAACCCTTAAACTTTACGCAACAACCGTGCCAGAATCCGAAAGCAACAGAACACTTCAGACACGATGCACATGGGAGGGAAGCAGAGGCAGCTGAATTATATAAAGAAATTTCAAACAACGCAAGCCCTGTCCAAAGATCCAGCCTGCCACACACGCTGCACAGCCTGTCCTCTGATCCTGCTCTCAGCAAACAGCCCTCCCCTGGATGCCTGCCCCACGCAGTTCCAGCTCTGTTCCTAGGACGCAGTCCTCCTACCAGCATCATCCGGGTGTGCTGCTCCTGCATCAGCTCGTTCTCAACCCTGAACACGCCTCTTGTTTCCACCTCCTGCAGCTGAGGTTGCATCCACGCACACAGCTGATTCTCCTTCCTCAAGTACTGCCACAGCTGAAAAGGCTGTAAAAAGATCCGTTGTCTGTTCTTCTTTCTGTTCGTATCAGAAGAAACTGTCTGTATTATAATCAATTTCACCATGAGGTGGCATTTTTGATGATGACTTAGCCATCACCTTCCACTTCCCTGCTTCCTCACCCTGAAACAGGGTAAGTGGGTTTAACAAAGAACAAGCACTGTGAAAGGGCTTAATATAAGAATTTGAAATATATCTTCTGCAAAACTTTCAAACTTATAATTTGTTTGGCTTCAATGTGGAAAAAAAAACCCCAGATCTGGAGTTAGAATTAAGAAGGAGCCTTACAGGGCACAGGGGATACTGAGAAGCTAACTTGTAGTTAGCAACGGATACTATCCAGCTACAGTAAACTCACCTATGACTTGTACAGGCTGGCCTTCACACCAACCATATGAAAGTGGGGTCAAGGTTTGTTTGGGACACCTGACCATGCCAACCAGAAGGGCACGCAACTTCTGAAACTTAATGACTCAAGCCACATTTTTAAGTATGAAGACCTAGGTATGACTTTCTACTGTTAGATTACATCTCTTACGGCTGTGCACAAACTATTACTAGATCAGAATAGCGATGGTTTATTTTGCTGAGACACCACTAACACAGCTAGGAAATCACAAGTTCTGGTTCTTACTGTTGCATGTCAGAATCACAGTCAAGTTACTGTAGTGGCTGGATGGCTTTCGGAGCAGCAGACGCTCTGCAGGAAGTACACAATGTGCATAAAAAACTTTACACGGGGATTTTGAAACTGACCTGTTGCCTTTAAAGGCCTCAGATTTTTTTTCTTCACAGACTTCCACAAGAACTTTTGGGGCAGCACTCATCCTGTTCTTCCGTGAGCTGTGGGGCATATCTCATTTGGCAATACCTGAGTCTTCATAAAAACAATAGCTACTGCATCCTTAAAAGACCAACAACAATCGCACCTTTGTTCCGTGCTGATAAGCAATTACTAAACCCACAACAATATTTACGTCCAACGTCTTCTGATCCAAGGCTTCCCTGAACAGAGACTGTACCAGGGAAAGCCAACTCAGCTGGCGAAGCCACTTAGGCATTGTCCTGCTGACTCCTGATTAAGAATTAACATGCCTAGTATCGATTTGTCATTACCAATGACAGGCTTACAGACAATTGTTTCTACCTCCTTCACCTTCACACAGCACCAGCCTGCCCCTGCGGAGCACTGGCAGTGCCCTGGAACCCAGCCACAGCTTTTGTGCTAGCTGGCAGGATGTGCTGGAGAAAGAGCTGGGCAGTTATAGCCTGGGGATGACCAAACCCCACCTCATTCCAGCCCCCTGCCCCACAGCCTGGGGCTGTCCCAGGTGCCCTGCCCTACCCCCAGGCTGCCTCTACTGCCACATGGCTCGACCTCTACAGCTCCAAATGCCATGGCAACCTTTCCCGATGAAGTGTTTGAAATGCAGTAACCAGCATCTGAAAACTAGTTTGGTGCTCTCCCCATCGCTGCTTCCTCTACTTGTGATTTTGCTTGAATCACTTGTTTTGGTTACCATGATACTTATGTATTTCAGTTCTATCCCATAATAGTATTGTAACATTTTCTATTTACTTCACTACACAGAGAGCACTTAATCCAGCTTTTTAATAAGGAAACTTCTGGCTGTGCAATAAATGAACTGGGAGTCCTGAAGAAGCATTTACTGTATCGGTTCTGGAGTTTATTTTCTCTTTATATAGTCCAAACATCACATTCCAGCTACAAAATGAAACTGTATTTTTAAACATTATACAATTTTAGTATCAGAATAAACCAGCTGGATGAATACAGATCAGCAAGTAATCATTTACTGATACATATTAATTAAGCCAACTGATTAAGTTTTTCTATTAATGGTATGTCACTGCTATTTTTATTTTCACCTAATGCCATTTATTCCATTCTATTCCTGATAGTAAGGAATCCCTAAAGAGCAGTGATTTCTGGCCTTATTAACCTGCCTCCAAATTGGTCAGACTGTAGACCTCTGAAAACACACCCCATCTCCACACCCAAGAAACCCTGCACAACCTCAGGAAGCAACTATGGTCCCTAGAACGACATATTGTGCTGAGAAAGCATAAGGCATCTGCTTCCTCATCCCAGCTCCATGTCAGAGATCTGTCAGGAAGGTGGGAGAAAGGCTGGCAATGATTTACCTAGTAGTTAAGTTCAGGTAAATGAGGTCAGGCACCACAACATTAAGGCCAAACCAAATCACCTTGTACCATCTGGGTTAGAACACCCACAGATCAGATTCTGGGACACAGTCAATGCTGTGAGCTGGCTAATGGAAACTGCTGGGAAGCTTACCCTAAGGCAGGCTTAATGCCAGAGGAGCACCATCACTGTAACGATAAAGGACCCTGCTGCTGCTGTGGACAGGATGAGACTGCTCTGGTTACGTGCCCTAGGGCACAAGCTAATCCACAGTGGTATTACAGGTTGCACGGGTCCACACACAGAAGCTCACCAGGTTCGAACGGTTTTGTTACTAAGAAACTGGCCGTGAGGACCATCAGCATCAGAAGGCAAAAGGGCCAAATAAACTGGGGTCTCAGCCCCTTCATCTGGTGATTTAGTGGCTTTAGGACCCGCCATGTCTGTTCTCACCCATCCAGGACAGCAGGCATTGAGAAGGATGTGGTCACCTTTTCTTTTCTCATTTAACATCCGGGCTTGAATCCTGGACAAGACCGTGACACCAATTTTGGAGACCCCATAGGCAGTATTTGGCCATCCCTCTTTCTCGTGCACACTTTTCTTGGTATCTTCCACAAATTTGGTCATGAGTTCCACTAACTCCTCCTCAGTGATCGTGTCGCTGCGAAACTTTTGCTGTAGTTCTCGGCTGCAGCCTCCCAGAGCTGAGCTACTTACCATACTAGAGACATTCACCACTCTACCTGGTAAAAGAGAACAAAGTCTGAATACTTTCACACACACACTAAACAAGCCCAGACACTGAAGTGTGCTTCCTCTGCAGTTGTGTGTTCACTGCTCAGGTGAACCTGTAAAATATTTTGTGTGGAGTGTTTTGCAGAGCTGCTGGAAGATCACAGTTAGCTCAACGTCAAGCATTTCTGGTGAACCCAATTACAGAGGGTAATTTAAGGTGTGAATCTGCAAAAACTCTCTATTGAACTTCAGGCAAGCTTCTAGGAAACAGCCTGTTACAATCTGTAGGCATATTCATAGTAGTAAGTGGCTTTCTCAGTAACGGCAGCCAGACTTGACCCTCTGGCTGAAAACATTCTACTTAAGCTGCTGCAGAAGTGAAAGTGCTGCGACAATGCACCTCAAAAGCCAGAATGAGACAGAACTCAACAAAATCAATGTAGTTCTTCATGCAGTGAGATGACCACCAGTTTGTTTATAGAATACCTGAAGATTTGCACATCTCAGCATGCAAAACTGCAGTAAGCCATTTATCTCACATCACTCCAGAACCAAGGAATGAGTCAGCTGCATCAGTAATGCACTCATCTTCCCCAAAATTACATTACGCTGTTTCCCTCTTTCTTGCTAGTTCACAGCCATTCTGGTGATGAACTAGGGAATGGACATGAGGATTTAGATTTTAAAAGCCACAGAAATTAATCCTTTTTGTTAATGGACTTAATGCATCTTGTCCTTCACCCTTAGTACAAGAGGACTAAATTGCAATTCTGGCACTGTGTACTCTCTCCTTTGCCAGCCCCTGAAGTTCATTTACAGGCTTGTCACACCAACCTCAGCTGAAACACTGGTTTTAGGTGGTACTTATCCTAGTTGTATCACCAAAAAGGTCTTTTCTGAAGCAGTAACAATTTACATAGGCAGATATCCTGGGCAGAAAACAGGCAAATTTTTCATGTCTTCTTGAGGGCATTATGAGAATTCCACTTCAATCCATAACAGAAGAATGTGACTGGCTTGAAAGTAGATGTAAATATACACAGCAGAGACATTTTGGGGGTCATGAAAGGCCATCTGTTCTCTTACATACAGAACAGCAAGGTGCACTCCTCTTGCTATGGGGCAGTCTGCTTCTGAGACAGGACATGATCTTCCCATTTAATAAAGGCCAAAATTCAAATATGAGTATTTCTCTACTTGCTGTGTTACACTTACCATAAGGCTTGACAAGAGGCAACAATTCTGTACAAACATTCCTGGTTCCAAAAAAGTTTGTCTTCAGTGTAACCTCTGCTTGGATCGCAAATGGCGTTGCATCATGAACTTTTTTCATAAGAGATGGCAGCAAGGGAGAGGGGAAAAACAAAATACAAAACAAACAAACAAAAATATCAGAATTGCACTAGTTTGGTAACTTCTTTCAAACAACCAAAACACCCAAAGTTTCTCTTAGTTCCTTTAAAAAAAAGAAAAAGTTAGGAAACAGGCATATGATCAATACATTAAAAACGCAAGCAACATCACTAACACATTCTCATTAAATGAGAAGATCTGGCTCTGCAATATTATAATAATAATGATCTAATTATATTTTCACCTCTTCTTAAGCTGAAGGCTTTAGCCTTGTCCCAGGAGAGTCAGTTGTATCACTCTGCAGTCAACTGCCAACCCACAGGCCATTTGTCTTCCTGCCTTTCACAGGGAAGGGACAAGGAAAGACTGCTCTCACAGGGGGTACTGCCCAACCTGCCCACTGACCTGCCCGTTCTTACTCGCAACATGCGCTCAGTCGGGGCTGCCACTACCACGCGCCAGTAAACTTTGAGGGGCCCTCTCCTCTTATGTGCATAGCACAGCGCTTTGCCACCATCCTGACATAGAAGGGAGGGGGCAGAGGGGAAATCAGAAGGGAAGATCCTGAATCTAGGATGCTGCCACTGAAGATGCAAAAGTTAGACTACCACCCTGGTACTAACATCCAACAGCATAGCAGGCAACTGCTTCCATATCCTGACTCTAATGTTGGCACGTCTTGGGTTCTTAGCAGGGACTTGAAGTCAAGAGTAGTGCTGAATTGCAAACACTGTAAAAGCTTCTATAAAGAATGGAGGGGTAAGATTCAGTGCATTCTGAAAAAAACCCACAAAACCAACCCAAACAAAAAACCCAACCAACACCCAAAAAGATAAATACTCCTGTAATAAATCACCCCCTGAACTGACAGGTCTGTGCCAGAAACAGCAAAGGAGGGGGGAATTATCAGCTAGGAAAGAGAGCTGGCTTAGGTAAGCGTAAGCAGACCATGAACTGCACTGTAATGGTATGGTTTCAGACAGAACTGACAGCTTGCCACCACCACAAGTAGGGCAGGACGTGCCATCAGCTGCCAACTTGGCTCAGCAATAAGCCATATGCTATGCATTCTCCACTTTGAGGGGGAAGTAAGTTCAAGTAACAGCATTCCTCCTCTTCTGCTAGAGGCTCACTCTCTGCAGTGATGAAAGCCACCTACATAGATTAGGCAGGTCTTCACTTGCCTCCATAGCCCAGACCTACCTAAACTCACGAGAAGCAGTAACAGGTCATTTAGTATTTAACGTGGTTGCGTTTTTATTGCAAAACGCAGCCTTAATGGCTGACTTATCCATACGCTCTCAACGGGTTCCGATGGCATCAAGTTCTGCGAATCACTTGCACTTAAATCCAAGACGTGAAGCCAAACCATGACCTACTGCAAGAGTTATGACAGTGGGAGAAGAAAAGAAACGAAAACCTTATGTAACTCTGAAGTCCTGCTTCCATACCCACTTCGCAACAGAGACGACCCACTCATTTCACTACCAAGATATATTACTCATAACAACCGATAGATACACACTCCCTTGATTTAACACTCATTAATTACTAGAATGATTGTTCTCACACAAGCCTATCCAGAAGGCAACCCACAAGGACATAATCATTTCGTACATGAACAGTTTTTGCTGGATAAAGGACTTTGCTGGACTATCTGTAGTGCAGCACAAAAACTAAACCATTAATTACATTTCAAGGTATATCTCTGACAGAGAGCAGTAACACATAGTACTACAATAAAGAAAAGAAAGCATAAATTATGGAATGCTAGCAGAAACCTGGCAAGGCAAGAGGCAAGCTTGAGGAGAAATGCCAATCTCAAAAGCAAGAATTAAAACCAAAACAGGAGATAAGCATCACAGAACATTCTCACACAGGTATTAAACACCCTAGCCTCTGTGCCAGATGCTTACACGACAGTTACAACTGGCTCCTCTATCCTATTTCTTAGTTGTATGACCTACTGCTGACTCATTGTAAGTTGTCAGCTTGAAGTCTAGGCTAAACATCTGGAAGGAACTTCTGGATAATACTGCATCATAGGGTTTTCTTTAAAGGAAGTAACAGGAACTCCCCTGGTCACTCTGTTTTACCTATTTATCTGTTCTGTGGCTCCCGGACAATAAACCAAAGATCTCTCACAGGTGAGCTCTAGCAAATCCTGCTGCAGCAATTTGAGGAGCTTTTATTTCACCTGTCCAGGTACCCACCTTGATGGGGGCTACAGCTGCTGCAAAGTCAGGAACAGGAAACACACTTTGATTGCTGTGGTTGAAGCCCAGTCTTGCCCAAACTCAGTGACTAGTAGGCTGAGCTAAGGCCCTTATTATGAACTGAAGAACTACTAGCCTGAGCTCCTGCAGGCTTTATAAATGACAAGCACAGACAGAGATAAAACCTTGCAGCAATAGTTAAAAGATTGTAACACCTCTCTATCTTGAGCACATCCTGAAGCTCAGAAATTTATATTGAGAGTTGCCTCCTATATTAAGCTGATCTTTAACACAAGCAATCTTCCCTCAAAGTGCTACTCAAAATATACAGTGACTGAACTTCTGAACATCACTGCTGCACTCCCACTTAATGAGAAGCTCCATCTTCAGCAGCAGGTGAAGTTTGATCCGTACTGCCTGACAGGCCTCCTTAACTCAGACCGTGAGCAGATGAGTCAGCACAACGCTGTGCTTGAACAGTTACATGTCCTAGCTGGAGATCAAGTAAACAGATTACACCCCCACCCCCCAAAAAAAATCCAGAAAATATGGAAAGAACAAGTTTGTACTGGCAGGGAAATGAACTAGTAGTCATGCTTGTGATTTGCTCTATCTGGAGCTAACACAATTCTCAACTTGTTTTTTAAACACCTACAAGGAAAAGGCACTCTTCTACCCTACAACTGCTGTGCCTTCCTCACTTTCCCTGCTTTCCTGTCCACCAGAAGATGAAAGGGTTAAGTCCTTGCCTAGCACAGCAAGATTTAGGTTAACTGTTTATAGGTAACCTAATGTCCTGAAAAAATTAAAGATAAGTAAAGATGACAAAATCACCCAGGGCCAAAAGTTCTCTTTTTATCGACTGGAATCCTTGAGCAGGTTAATGCATAGAGCAAAATACAAGGCTTGTGGAAGCGAGAAAACAAAGATCCCTGAGGAACATGGCTGATACACAGATAATGGGCTCCCATGGGCCCGGTGAAACTCGTGGGCACTGAGGCAATAAACCCAACTCTGCTCATGTGCACTGTGTGCCTGAAGTATTTTCATGCTCTCTACATGATGCAAATACAATACTCCAGGGAAGCATTTTTACATGCACAGTTAGCCAACAGATGCTACAGAGCGAGCCATTTTGCTTGCCAGGCCAAAAAAGCTGCATGCTATTGGTACAGGAGTCCCATATAAGAAGCTCCGTAAAATTCCTGATGTATCTACTATCCTTGTCTACACAGCTTTGTAGCACAAAGGACTATTTCAGCGGAGTCAGCCTCCTACCTTTGAAAGCGATCCCTGCGTTGTTAACCAGGACATTCAGCCCTCCATATTTCTCCTTTAGGAAGTCCCGGAGAGCTCTGATGCTCTGCAGATCATCGATATCCAGCTGATGGAAGAGCGCACGCAGCCCTTCCTCCTGGAGCTTTGCCACTGCCTCCTGGCCACGGCCGGGGTCTCGGGCTGTCAGGTACACATCCCCAGGGAACTGCTTGCACAGAGCCCGCACAATGGCAAATCCGATCCCTTTGTTGGACCCGGTCACTACAGCCACTGGCACGTTGGACATTGTCCTCTCTGAATGTATGCCAAAGTGACAGTAACTGCAAACGGCAAAGAAGAAAATGTCATGCTTGCATGGACAGAAATAGCTATCTAAAAACGGATTAAAGTGGTTTTTAAGTCCTATTTAGCATTCAGCTTTGAATTATGCAAAATTATATGAGAGTGCACACCAGCTGTAACTTACTAAACCAGCATGAGGCATTCCCAAAGAAATAACACGTTTGGTAGCCCATCCCGTGACTGGAGGGGGAAGGTGGGGGCCTGTTGTGGCGGAACAGAAGAAAGTCAGCGACTGATCTTTAATAC
This sequence comes from Eurypyga helias, assembly GCF_000690775.1. Taxonomy (NCBI): domain Eukaryota; kingdom Metazoa; phylum Chordata; class Aves; order Eurypygiformes; family Eurypygidae; genus Eurypyga; species Eurypyga helias. The sequence goes on from NW_010226728.1 coordinate 12,484, forward strand.
TAAAGTAACCCTTGATGGGAGTAAGCTCTTCTGCACGTACACGTTACAGGAACACAACCCCTTCTTTTGAGGGTATTCAACCGGTGCATTTCAAGTACCGATGCAGTCAAAGCTGAAAACCTCGGGCTCAGAAAGAAGGGAGGATTGAAGTACCAGTCAGGAGAATCAATTCCAGCTTTTTTAAAAACAACGGACCACAGATGAACTACAGACAATGTTTCTTCTGTTGAATACACCAGTCGGCTCTAGATACAAAGCCTGCTTGCTGCTTTTCTGGCACACACAGCACATTTGAAGAAGCCATTCCCATACAAAAGCGAGTTTAAAACGCTGGCTGCATTCGTTTTTGACTCAATTGTCTTCTAAATCAGCCTGTAACTAACCACGAGTGGATATCCAGTAGGATGAAACATTAGTCATCTCCTAAAAGCCTGCCCAGGCACCGACTGACTTCACCAGGCCTCCCGGTTAGCCACCGAGGTCCCACCACCCTGCAAACCGGCACAACTTCACTCACTACCACGCCCTCAGCACCGGATTTTCTTCCTTAACGG
>NW_010226729.1:0-13757 GCF_000690775.1 Eurypyga helias
GCCCCACGCCGGGCCCTGCCTCCAGCGGAGATGCCGGCTGGAGGGGCGCGCGGGTGGCAGGAACGGGGTGATGTGTCTCTCGGAGCGCAGCCCTGGGCTTGCTGCCTCTTCCTGCGGGCCTTTCCCACCTGCACGGAAACTGCAGCTGGCTAGGAGAGCGAAGAGCAGTTTTGGAAAGAGGAACTTCCACCTGCCTCCTGGTGAGTCATTGCAGGGGAATTCACCTAAAATGTACCGGTGTCCTGGAAACCCAACCGCAGAACCGTTGGGGTTGGAAGGGACCTTAAAGCCCCCCCAGTTGCCATGGGCAGGGACACCTTCCATAGACCAGGTTGCTCCAAGCCTCATCCAGCCTGGCCTTGGACACTCCCAGGGATGGGGCATCCACAGCTTCTCTGGGCAACCTGTCCCAGTGCTCCCACCCTCTCCGGGAAGAATTCCTTCCTGATGTCCCATCTAATATACTCTTGTATAGAATATATCTAATATATGTAATTATGTTAGATATAAGATTATAATTATGTTAGATAGAAGATCTATTCCACCCTCTTTCAGTTCAAAGCCGTCGCCCCTTGTCCTGTCTCTACCTGCCCCTGTAAAAAGTCCCCCTCCAGCTTTTTTCTCGGCCCCTTCAGGCACTGGAAGGCTGCTTAAATTTAGAATAACGAGTAACGCCGCAGCCTACGTGGCTGAGGAGCTGCGCGGTGCTGATGCCTCCAGCCCCCGGTGTCAGCCCGTGCCGGTGCCCTTCGTGGGTTGGGCAGGCCCTGGGTCGAGCTGACAACGCGATGTCAAACTGAAGGTGCCGAGGTGCTGTCACGTGTCTTCAGTCATGTCGTTCATTGAAGGGCTTTGGCGTGCTTTCATCCTTACAGGGGTTGGGGTTGGTTTTCCTCACGCTGTCTGCCCTCCTGCATCCGGAGAGCTTGGGATCATTTCCCAGCACAGCCATACACCGACCCGTGGTACTGCCCAGGAGAAAACCTTTCATGCCTCGGAAGTTTTGATCACTGCCCTCCTAAAAATGGAATGGCTCTAAAAGAGGATGAGTGGGTTGCTCAGTTTCTGTCTCCTCACTCAGTATGTCTTCAGGGAAGACAAAGGAACAAGAAGGCCAAGTTTCAGCGAAAGGCAGTGAGATAAGGCGGGAGTATCTCCTAAAACTGACCAGGACAGTGAACATCGGATCAGATCAGATGTGGTGTCGCCCAGTAACAGTCGGCAGCAGAGTGGGCTGTGCTGGGAAATGCCAGGGTGGCTGATGAACGTACGCAATAATTTGAATTTGAGCTGGTGTTTTTGAAGCTCTGCCTGTGTTTTCAGTGGAGGCATGTCCAGAGCCTGTTATGAATGAAACCTTCACTCCTGCCCCGACTCTGTGTGCAGTCAGACTTCTGGTTTGTTCTGGCAGTGAAATCGTTCGCCAGCTCCCAGGCGCAGCGCTCCTCCATCAAAGCGGAAGATGCTTGGTATTTAAATGACTTAAGTTGTCACACAGGATTAATTAAAAGGGAGGTTTCCTTCAGCAGGTTTTTTTTGGGTGTGCGTTCTTCATGTTCCTCAACATCTGTGTGCGTTCATGAACCTCACAGTGTGCGAACTCCTCTGGAAAGAACAGGAGGGGACCGTTCCTGATGCCCTTCACCCCCGAGAAGCCTGGCTGGGGGGAGCGTGTGTGGGCTTTCCAGTGTAGCATAGCTGTGCTTGTCAGCGAGCATCAGGGAGGCAGGAGCTAGCCGCACTGCTTAGCAGAGCCGGGGAGAGTATGTACTGGCAAATCCTTGTTTCTGACCCGGATTTGTTGCATAAAATGCATGAGTGACTTGGGACTCCTACAGGCTGCGTCCACCTTGCACAACCAGGCTGTAATTTTTGTTTCACGGGCACGCCAGAAGTTCTGCTGCTGCTCTCCGGCTGTTGAGTGCCATGTGGCATGAGCAGCCACAACTCATCCCACTGGAAAGACAGTGATGTCCTGCTGTGTCTCCCTGTCTCTCAAGTTGTCCAGCCTTGTGGCCATGATCTTTGTGCCATACCTGGAACCAAACCCAGCCGTCCGCAGGGACCCTGCTGTCAGGGTTGTGCCCCGTACGGGGGAGTCTCGGTGGAGAGCACGTGCATGGCGCAGCCAGGGCAGAATGCCGTTACGGTCTCCGCTGTGAAACGCTTTTTCCGCTGGAGTGGCTGGGGGTGAGGCACAAACCCAGCCAAAACGCCTGTCTGGGAGAGGAGACTTTCTCTGCCCAATGGGTTTCCAACCAACCTCTGCCACCCCAGGGCTTGCGGGCTGCGCCGCGAGATAGCTGGCGCCAGGACACCTCCGCCCTTGCCCTGGAAACTTTCTTGCTCCGTGAAAGAGCAGATGGCAAGAGAAACACTAGAATTAGCACAGAGAGAAAAGCTTTCTTCAGGGAGACGGGAGCCTTAGCCTCCTTGTTGAGGGGCTCTGGGGAGGAATGTGGGTACAGTATTGTGAAAGGGGGGGAGGCCTGTGACAGCTGCTATGGCAGGTTCCTCCTCGCCTGGTGCCCTGAGCCCCTGCGGGGACACCTCCAGCAGGCACCTCGCAGTCTGGTCCTGGGCAGGGTTTGGGCTCTTCCAGATGTGGGTTTGGGCTCTTCCACGCTGGGGAGGGCACTCAGCCCAGGGTTTGCAGGTGTGGGCGGCTGAGCCAGCACGGGGCTGCTCTGCAGAGATAACGTCGCTTTTCTCACGGCTGCCTTAGTAAAAAATACACAATAACCCACTCTCTTAGCCTAAGGCGGGGCATTGGGTGATGTCTGCCAGTTATCTTGGCGCTTCGGGAGTTTTGGAGACATCCCTTTCTCGGCTGCTTGTGAATCGAACTAGTTTTGTGTCGTGACTGTAGCCTGCAGCAGCGCGTGGCATGAGCTGCAACGGGTCCTGGCGTAGATGAGGCAGCGGAAGGGGGGAACGTGCTTTCCTGGGCTGGGGGCAGGTCTGCCTGGCCGTGGCTTTTCCCACACGCCATGTGTCGGATTTATTAAGTAAAAGGGCTCTTTCCTTTTGCTCCTGTTTGTCATCATTCGGACAAACATGCCCTTCACATCGCCCGCTTTAAACGGTGTCTAAGGCAGGTACAAAACAGCATCGTAAAATCCACTTTTGGAAAAGGTCAAGGATCATGAGACTCATCTCCAGTGAGAAATTCCTTGGAACAATTAAAGCTCAGCCTGTCAAGTTATAGGCATCAAAGGCTTTTAATGAATGGAAACCTTCAATAAAACCAACACTGCTTTCTGCGTTAGAAAACGCTTCGTTTAGGTGGTAAAATCCCCCAAGGAAAAAGTACGGAGAGCGGCGTAGGAGCCGCTAACCAACGGCTGCAGAAGTGCTGATTTTTGAGACCAGGTTAAATCTCTGGGGTGTCCTGGGACCTCAAACCCCCGAGTGCCTGAGGCTGGCAGGCAGGCGTGGGGCCAGAGCTTCCTTAAGCGACGCTGGTGTGGGGTGAGGAGCCGCTTCCAATTGCGAGGCAGGCAGCACATGACATAAGATGCTCCGGATCTGCCTCCTGGGCGCTAGATTAAAAATACCGGGTATTACCCGTCTGCGGGAGGAGAGGGCGTGCAGGCGGTGTGCTGAGGCTGGTCCCGCAGCCCTGCTGGGGTGGACTGGGGGGGTGAGGGTCTCAGAGCCGGGCGGGAACCTTTGGGGCAAAGGGAGTGTAAAATTGGGCTCGCGGTGCGCTTTCAAAGCTCTCACTGTCACCGTCAGTTTGGGATGTGGGAAGGGGCGTATCGTCTGCCGCTGGTTTTTCGGAAGCACCGAGGGGGGATGTGGGGTGGGCTCTGTCTGCTGTTAGAATTTACCATATTTCATGCAAATACAGCAGTCTGGAGTCACGCCTGCTGCGGGCTTGCCCCGCCGGACAGCTGTGTCAGTGGCCGCTGCTTTTCCTGTGGCGCGTGATTGCATTTTCATTTTTAAAACCTGTTTTTACAGGGACAATGCTGTGTGAGTCGGAGGCACCTATGGCACTTGCGGAACCAGTTCCCGTGGCTTATTTTAATTCAGATCCTCGAGAGAGCTGTGAGGTGTCACTGGAAGATGTACAGCTCAACTCTGCAGCAAGGTTCGTCTGATTTTTTTTTTCCTCTGTGGTGACTTGTACACACAGAATATAGTGTGTATTCTACCTGTTTACTTAGGTTAATATTCTTTAAAGAAATTTCAAACATTTGTTACCATTTCCAAAATCCAAAAGCTCCATCTACAATCTCACCCTCTCAAAAGAAGAGGAACAGAATTAAATTTGCTGTACGTAGCTCCCACACAGAGTATGGAGCTTGAAGCAGTGTGCATTTAATATAAACTTCAGGCGCAGGAATGGCAGAATGTTTTCAGTAGTCAGAAAGATCACCTCTGAAAAAAGGGACTTTGCACAATTGTTAACCTGTGTGTTTGGGAGGGCGCTGATCAAACACTTCAGATACCCAGCCAGTACTCCATTGTTGGTGAGGTGTTGCTGTACTGTGAACAGGGAGGAGCCTCTGCAGGGGATAGTTTGTGTACAGTACCTGTGCTGATCTTTATCAAACTCCTGTTGTCTGCATGTAAATCTAAGCAGCCTCTTACTAGAAGCAGATTAGTAGTTAAGGGTCTGTGTCTCACCACAGGGGAATAGGATGTAGCTGACAAAAAACTCCTTGCCTAATTCTTTTAGGCTGCGTTTGAGTTCTATGCAGTAAACCGGAGAAAAAGCTGATTTGATTCACTGGCAGGGAAATATCTGGGCTTTTTTGCTCATTATTATTGGGTGGTTCGCGTGCTTTGATCATAAAGGCAGGTGGAGAAATGGTGCAGAACTGTTGCAACTGAGGAATTAATTTGTGCTGAAAAATGCCCTTGCTAGTGAGGAGGAAGTGTATAGTAGGGAACATCTCGTAACCCTTTTGGGGGAAATAAAGGAAAAAGAAAATTACTTCCCTCTGGTTCCTGGCTCGCAAATTAGTTAGGAGAAGCAGTTCTGCTCTTGGACAGCAATGGGATTAGCCATTGGGAGACCTTACAGCACCTTCCAGTACCTGAAGGGGCTACAAGGAAGCTGGGGGGGCCTTTTTACAAGGGTCTGTAGTGACAGGACAAGGGGTAACGGGTTTAAATTGAAAGTGGGGAGGGTTAGATTGGATATCAGGAAGAAGTTCTTCCCGGAGAGGGTGGGGAGGCACTGGGACAGGTTGCCCAGAGAAGCTGTGGATGCCCCATCCCTGGAAGTGTCCAAGGCCAGGCTGGATGAGGCTTGGAGCAACCTGGTCTAGTGGAAGGTGTCCCTGCCCATGGCAGGGGGGCTGGAACTGGATGATCTTTGGGGTCCCTTCCAACCCAAACCATTCTGTGATTCTATGATTCTATGTCCAATCTTATCTGTGCCTTAAACCTCACCCTATGTCCAAAGCAGTAATAGTTGAGTATCCCCTAGAAATTCAGAGACAACATAAACCGGAGGGGAGCGATTTACCCCTTGCACTGGAATTCACACAGTGCCTTGTGCTGTCTTCTCTTTGGTCTGCTAGAAAGACAAGAAAACATGGGGCTAGGCGGGAACACTGTGTGGATTGGGGCGAGGAGTTTGCATGGGACCGGAGCAGCTCTTGTCTGCGGGTGTGGTCTGAGCGTGGCAGGCAGTTGTCGGGGCTTCTAGAGCTGCCCCTGCGGTAGGTTGGGGCTGTTGTGATGTCAGAGGTCTGCAGCCCTGTTAGAAGACCCAGGAGTCAGTGCTAGGGAGAAGCACCGGACGGGGAAGAATAGACGCCTAGCACTGGCAGGAAACAAACACCGTGATGGCCTGGAGCGAAGGGACCCGGCACAGCTGTGCGGCAAGGCAAGATGGAAATTTTGGTTCTCTGGAATATGATCGTGGGCCAACTAAACCTTGGACCTTAGTGCCACAGCTGTGGTACAAGCGGGGTTTTGCTCAGGGTAGGGGGACAAGCCTCCTCTGCCTGAAGGTTGGAGGGTGGGATGTCCTTCTAGGGACTTGAATGCCAAATCTCACAGGGTCTGGCTTCCAACTTGTGGTCTGAAGTGGGACCTGTGACTTGATTATTCCTTATCCTCACCACTTACGGCTGTGAGAGAGGCTGCCTTGGAAAGGGACGGAGGTGGTCCCCTACAAATGCGGGCGGGTGGTCTTTCACTACATCTTGCAAGATGAGAGTAAAAGGGGCAGCTTCCAGCTGGGGCCGTGGGACGGGTTCCTGGTGAGGAGCGGGGCTGAAGTGGAGGGGGGATGTGCCTGTTTCCATTTCTGCACAAACATCTGGTGGGAGCCCGATGCGTTAACTTTATTAGGAATACCTAAGGACAAGATTTCCTGTTAAATCAATTTCCTGCTCTTCAGCTGGCCTGGCCTTCTGCAGGAAATCTCTGTGGGTTCCCTGCAGGGTGACTAGCGGGGGGCCTGCTGTACAGCACAGGAGTGGGACTGCGGGGCCCCCCTCTGCATTAGACTCGCATTTTGCAGACAGGAGATAAGCACCAGATCTGAAAGCCCCTTCCTGCCCCCTCCTCCATGCTGTGGTCTCTTTGCTTCAGGCGCCTGGAGCAGACCTTGGGTATTACTGTGTTTATGGGTTCTTCTGCAGCTTGTCTGAAATGATGGCGACCGTTAGGACAACATGCCTGTGTTTAAAAGTGGTGCAGGCAAAGCTTGCACACTCTGAGAGGGGTGTGTTGCGTTGCCATAGCCATGTGGGCCCGTAGAATTAAGAAAGTCACTTGCAGAACATCAGGAAGCACTGCGATATCCAAGGAGTAATACAATTAAGTGGTGGAGCAAGCAGCCTAAGGTGTTATTGAGCCATTGTCCTAAAGCCTCTCCAGGGCTAATTGCTTCTGTCTTGCAGAACTGTTGAGATCCACAGCACTGAGACAGCCAAGGATACTCAGATGGAGAGATGTCAGACAGACATGCATGGATTCAAAGGTAAGTGGAAAGAATTTTTAGTTACTGTGGTGCATGTAAAATCATTATGGAAATGAGGGAGGAGTTCATCAAACCATGACGATGGAAGAAGAAATTCAAATTGTGGGATGGTCTGTCCAGAAGCCTCTGGAACTTAGACTTTAAAGCATGGATGTGCTTCAAGGAGTGACACAGGTATGTCAGTGCCTAGTGCTTATCTGCCAGGTCGTGACGTGTGACCTCCAGTCCTCCTTCAAACACAAAGCACCGATTGTTGCGGGAAGCCGCCACCTTACCTGTACAAGAGCTTTAGGGCAGCAAAGCAGGTTAGAGGAGGGATGTAAATGGGAAATGTTTAGCAGAATTTTGAAAGTGCTTCAGAGACTTCATCTACTAGTCCTGGTCTAAAATGCTGGGAGTCGTGTGGCAAACTTGCCAAGGATAAAAGGTCCAAAAAGGAGTGCGGGAGGGGGTATAATAGCATTTGCTTTCATGTGTTTGGTACTTGTGGTTTTATTTTTGTTCTGGCAGTGAGCAATTTCTAAATATAAGATTCTGAACACATTTCTTTCAAACCAGCCTCTTCCCCACCTGCCTCCAGTATATGGACAACGCGACGAGATGGAGAGGTCAGACTGAGGATGGACGAACAGGGTGTAGGCAGTGAGGCACCAAAGACTGTTCATGAGGTCTTCCAGGAAGCTGCTAGTAAATACAGTGATTATTATGCCCTTGCATCCAAGAAGGGTGGCCAGTGGATAAAACTAACATACAAGATGTACTATGATGAGTGTTGGAAAGCAGCAAAAAGCTTTCTGAAGGTAAGCTTCTGTGGAATTCTGCTTCTCCTTCACATTCAGTCAGTTCAACTGCTGAAATGGCTGTGGTCAGCTATATCTTAAACTTGCAAATTCTCTGAGTGTGAGTCTTAAAGTGACAGGGAAATACCTAAACATGCCATAAGTAGCTTGGTAATTACTGCAGTGTTTTTGTTTGATTTCCACCCCCACCCCCCCCACGTTCAACTAAAATATAGTGTGTAAGTGTAAACATTTAAACTGATGTGTTTGAGGTATTTGGCAAACTTCGACAACAGCCATCATAAGGCTTGTAAATTTTAGTCTTTCTAAGAAAAAACTGAAGGGATGCTTATGAATCAGACTTAAATGTCCCAAGTGGCTGAGCCTTTTGCCTGTACTGTTGGGAGTTAAGACACTCAGAGAAAGAAACCAGCAGTACATGTACTTACTTTTATCATTAAGAAGTTGGATGAGGTTTGGAGCAACCTGGTCTAGTGCAAGGTGTCCCTGCCCATGGCAGGGGGGTTGGAACTACATGATCCTTAAGGTCCCTTCCAACCCAAACCATTCTGTGATTCTATTTCTTGAAGTTAAGGCCACTCTGTCTTTACTCCCACAGTGGGATTTTTCTAGTGTATGTAATCCCATTCTCTGGGACAAAACCAGAGAATGGCTGAAGAAGATTTAAAGCCTGGGACTTCAACAGCTGGAATTTCAAAATGCCTCTGACTGTCATTGGAGCTTGTTGCTCTTGCCATTACTGATCTCTGACATGATCTAACCTGTACTAAATGACTCAATGTCTCAGTAGGTGTTGTCCTACTTAACCTCTTACCTTCTCATGCCCAGCCCAACGGGAACTGGTAACTACCTGGACTGCAGTTTTATAATACCGTTAGTGCCTTTGAGTGAGTCTTACCCAGTGCAGACCTAAGCAAATCCTTTTTTCCTGCCCACTGATAGTGGGACAGCGTCTGATGTGAAACTTAACTGGTTCCATATTAGGTCTTGGGAAGTTACTTGTGAATTACTGTGTATAATAGCATGACCTCTTCCCTTGACATTGTGCTTACAGCAGAGATCTGTGCATAAGCGCTAAGCACTCTTCAGAGGAAAACCAGGATTGCTGTAATCTCATCTCTTGTTTGCAGCTGGGACTGGAGCGTTTCCATGGAGTGTGCATCTTGGGATTTAACTCTGCAGAGTGGTTTATTGCTGACATTGGAGCGATCCTTGCAGGGTAAGAATGAGTCTTGCCTCTTGACGTGCATTTTGCTTGCTTTTGCATTCAGATAGTAATTTCAGTACTGATGTAAGAAGCAATTTTTAATTAAAATGGAAAACCCCCAAACAGACCACAGAATAACCCAACCAAATCCACCTGTTTATATTTGATTTTAATGAAAATAGCTAGAACCTGAACTCTCTCTTAATTATGACTTAATGAGAAGAAAACCAAAAAATTGTAGCCAGGTGCTTCTCTCAAAACAAGATGAACAGTAGGTTAATCCAAAAGCATGTTTACTGATCCTTTGGCTGAAATATGGTGGGAAATGCCATAGAGTCACAGCGCTGGACTTTGACAGCCACCTTCCACCTGAGACACTGTGGTCCCATACACCATTCTGGCATTTCCCATGCCCCAGGACAGAGCCTTTGCTCATGGAATTAAGCCCTCTGCTTTGTCTTGTTGTTTTATGGGATATTCTTCCTAAAGTTTTTCCTCTGGTAAAGTCTGGAATGATCTGACTTTTGCCAGCAACTCTGCTTATCCTTTAATTCTGTGTTTCACTTTTCTGGGTTTGGATTTTTTCCCCTTTTGTAGCGGATTTGCTGTTGGTATCTACACTACAAACTCTCCTGAGGCCTGTCGTTACGTAGCAGAGAACTGCTGTGCTAACGTCCTGGTGGTGGAAAACGATAAACAGCTACAGAAAATCTTAGAAGTAAGTACATTTTTAAATGACTGGGGGCTACCACGTCCTACTGACAGAGGTGGGAGGGTAATACCTGAGGGAAATACTGGATCTGAAAGCAGAGGTGAGCCGGTTGAGCCCACTTGGTGTGCACCCTGCTCAAGCCAGACAAGTGGTCACTTGTGCTAAATCTCCCGAGAGGTTAAATCATGGTTCCACGGCTCAGAAAAGCCTTGAGCTTAATATAGGAGAAGCCAAAGCAAACAACTGAGCCTTCCCTAGGTTGTCTGGCAACATCCCAATCCAAATGATTACTGTCTTCAGTGAGGCTTCCCCATTCTTTCAGTGACACAGATGAGATTCTCTTAGCTTCACTTAAAATGGCAAGTAGCAGTAGCTAAATGGTGGGTCACTTGGGTTTAAAAGGGACAGACAGGGTTTGCTGCTTCTCACGAATCTCCCTTCTTAACACAGATTCAGGATAAACTGCCTCATCTGAAAGCTATTGTCCAGTATGGGGAAGAGCTGAAAGAGAAGAGACCAAACCTGTACTCGGTGAGTGCTGGGCATCTTAAAGGCTTGTACATACTGCCTGTGTTTAGCTGGTGGCTGGCAATTATCACCTTCCACGGGCCTGTCGTCACCTGAGCTTGTGTTGGTTTCACTGAGGGGTTGCTGCAGCAGTAGGCTGTTGTTCAAACGGTGATAATCCGTGTTGCAAGGGAGGGTGTTAGCGTCCTGACTTCTGCACGGCAGCCTCAGGCCCCACAGTTGCTCCAGCTCGGCACTCCCACCGAGTACCAGGGTTGCTGCAGAGCTATGAACTTCCTCAGGGTGGATCCGTCTCCTTTTCTGCCTCTCTACGAAACATTCTGGGGGGCTGACAGTGCATATTTATAACCCCTTCAGGGTCTGCAGAGGTTTGGATGTAGGAAACTCTTTCCTTCTCTGCATGTGTAATGTCACATGTGAGTGATGGCCTACAAGGTGATCGAGCTTTTCTCTTGTCTATGCAGTGGAGTGAGTTCATGGGCCTTGGCAGAGACATTCCAGACACTCAGCTCCGCGAAATCATCGAGTTGCAGAAGCCTAACCAGTGCTGTACGCTGATATACACCTCGGGGACGACGGGACAGCCCAAGGGAGTAATGCTCAGTCATGACAACGTAAGCATCTCTTGGAACAAATGCCCATTCCGTGACCTTCGGTGGGTGCTGAGGGGGGTAGAGATCAGCTGGAGAACATGCCGGGGGTGCAGGCCACAGGAAGGCATGGAGGTGCTTTCTGAGCTGTGCGATCCGCCCGCTCGGCAGAGACTGATGGGGGGTCTTGTTACAGCTGACGTGGACGGCGTCGACGGCAGGGCGCTCCATGATGCTGACCAGCGCTAAGGAGAAGCAGGAGGTGGTGGTCAGCTACCTGCCCCTCAGTCACATCGCCGCACAGATGTCAGACATTTGGTTGGCCATAACATTCGGTGTGCAAGTTTTCTTTGCTCAGCCAGGTGCACTAAAGGTAAAAACACAAGAGAAGAAAAATCCTACACCCATCCACCTGCTTGCAGCTGGGCTGGGAGCTTTCAAACAAACGTGGCTGCCTTACCACACGATTCTGAGAGCTGAGCTAGTTTGTGTAGTGACCGACTGCTCCCGTTTAAGGGTCTGTTGGTTCGACAAGGGCAGCCACCCTGACCTTTGCCTTTTGGCTGTATTGCAAGCTCGGAGGAGCTGACCAAGCACTTCACAGCTAGGAGCTCCTTGGTGCCTCACCTGACATCAGTTCCCAGCCCCGACAGCTCGGTTGAGCAATGGCTTTGGTTGCTCTGTCCACATTGCACAATGCCACCACCACTAAACCTGTGTCCTGAGGGAGAAAGATTCTTCTCTCGGTGCTGTGGCGGCGTTGGCACTGAAAGCATCGCCCCTTGCTGTCTCCTCAAAACCACTGTGGCCTTTGAGCGCTCCTGGGGGTCCTTTCTCGTGGTGGCACTGCATCGAAAAGGAGCCAGTTCCCCAGAATTGGTGGCAGGGCCCTAAGGTTCGGGTGGCGACCAGCACTGACCTGAAATCTACAGTGAAGCACTTCTGAAAGCTGTATTAATTTCTGCTTTGCTCAGGGCACCTTGGTAGACACGCTGAGGGAAGTGAAACCAACTGCTTTTCTGGGAGTTCCTCGTGTCTGGGAAAAAATGGAAGAAAAAATGAAATGCGTAGGTGCAAAATCGTCGGCACTCAGAAGAAAAGTGGCATCATGGGCCAAGGGAGTGGGGCTGCAGGCCAACCTGAAGCGGATGAATGGGTAATTATGAACTGCACGTGAGGGACGCCACGAGTATTCGGATAGCTTCACTGCCAGATCAGGAATTACATCCCACATAACAGGCCAGACGTAGGGACAGTAAGAGCCAAATGCAGTGCTGGACCAGAGGGTGAGCAGCAGGGGCTGGAGGGGGAAACCATGGATTTTTTTACTGGATAAACTGAAACAGGGTGCAGGTGAAAGGAAGGGAGGATTGAAGTTCTACCCAGTAACGTCTTGTAACTGTTTTTCTCCTGCAGGTATTCCGAAGTGCCGGTGAACTTCCGCTTAGCCAGGCACCTGGTGTACAAGAAAGTGCGGAAGGCCATCGGGCTGGAGCGGTGCACAAAGTGCTACACGGGGGCTGCTCCCATTACCAGGGAGACGCTGGAGTTTTTTCTAAGTCTGAACATTCCCGTGTTTGAGATGTACGGCATGAGCGAGAGCTCTGGGCCTCACACGCTGTCGCTGCCCCATGCGTTCAGGCTGACCAGGTAAATCAGCTGGGAGCACTGCAGGCTGGGAGGAGGGGTTGCCTCGGGGTTTCTCCTGCCTCTGCCACCTCTGTCTCGCCTGGTGCAGCTCATCCCCAGGGTCTTGCTGCCAGTAAAAGTCACTGGGGAGCCAGTTCCTTCGGCCACCTCTTGCAGATGAAGGGATCTGCCAAGGGCAGCGGCAGTGTTGCTTGAATTCAGCTTGGCCTGAATCCTCTAGGAGCTGAGGAGGAGGCAAGGGATTGATGGGCAGAAGGGAGAATTGCTAATTCTGGCCTCCAGTTTGCTTTAATGTCAACCGAGTAAGTGCAGAGAGGCTGTGCTGTCGCCTTGAAGGGCTTGTGCAGTCCCCCTGGGTTCAGTCTGCAGAGTAAATACCACCCTCAGGAAAAGTTTGCTGCCAAGGACATAAATCTTCTCACTCAAAGCTCAGGGGTTTGAGAACAACGAGCAGAAAACGCCAGGTGCGCCAGCACTGATCTCTGCAGTGACAGCTGTTCTGGGTTCCCCTTACAAGAACCCGTTAAGTTTGTGGGTTCCTGGCTGAGGCAGTTGTGGTAACGAGCCGCCTGGCTTTGGTCACACACTGCAGCTTGAGAGGCCACCGCTGTGACCTCGCTCTGCTCAGCCGTTGCACGGAAAGGGGCAAACGCCGTGGGTTTGTGCCTGTGTTCTCTCCAAGCTGTGGAAAGGAGGTCTTGGGCTGCCGGACGCTGATTCATAAGCCAGACGGAGATGGCAACGGGGAGATCTGCTTCTCCGGACGGCACATCTTCATGGGCTACTTGAACATGGAAGAAAAAACCAGAGAGGCCATTGACGAGGACGGCTGGCTGCATTCGGGTGACCTTGGCAAGCAAGATAAAGATGGGTTCCTCTACATCACTGGCAGAATTAAAGGTAACGTGTCCCCTGACTTTGTTGACCCGAGGGTACGTATTGCAACACGCTGCGCTCAGGCCTGGCTGGGTCCGTGGTGGTGGCTTGGCTGAACAATGTTTAAATGCTTCTTAGCGAGTTTCGGTATGAGTACGGCCGTGTGCTGTGCTGAGCACGTGACACCGCGTGTGGTGGGGGGAGAGGGGTGACCTCTGAAACCAGAGTGTGTTTGCAGGGTAAGGACGAAATCCTTCTGGTTCAGGAGCAGTAGTTAATGCTTTCTTGGCTTGTTTCGCCGTGCTGGAGGTGTGCAGGCCCCTCCCATCCCAGCCAGCTTTCCTAGGTAACTCCTAAGGGAAAACCAGTCATATCCTGGGCTGTATCCAGAGCAGCGTGGCCAGCAGGGCGAGGGGGGGGATTATGCCCCTGGACTCTGCTCTGG
>NW_010226729.1:14219-15016 GCF_000690775.1 Eurypyga helias
GGGGGGTTGGAACTGGATGGGCTTTAAGGTCCCTTCCAACCCAAGCCGTGCTGGGATTCTAAAACACCAGCTTAACGCTGTTGTGAAGGTGGCTTGCAGCAACACGGTGCTTGGGACACCCCAAACAAACCCGACGTCATGCAAGACTTCAGTCACAACAAGGAGAGAAACGGTCATGCGAAGGGGCTTTAGGCAGTCTGTGGAAGCCAGCCCAGAGAGGCGAGCTCTCTGCTCTGCATCACTCAGCGTAGCTTCAGCAGCTCGGCTTTGCCTCAGCACGTTTCACTCCAGTTGCTGAACAACTTGGGCACCAGCTGCCGTGGCTGAGAGCCTGAGGTGGCTGTGGCGGGGCGCTGAGGTGCTGGTACAGCACAGCCCACGTTCCTGAACTGCAGACATTGCTGGGGCCTTTGCAGCGCTGTTTGTGTGCAGGCCCCAGCCTCGTCTCTCCCAGCTCAGCGGGTTTGCTGCCTTCCCCAGACGCTGGGACACAGACACAGTTTGATTCCGTAGACACAGAGGAGCTATAAGGACGCTTCGGATTGTGAAGGAGAGGGGAAAAGCTCTAAGCGCTAATCACAATCTGACTGTCTTCCAGAGCTCATCATCACCGCAGGAGGTGAGAACATCCCTCCTGTTCCAATCGAGGATGCTGTAAAAGAAGCTCTTCCCTTCATCAGCAATGCAATGCTGGTCGGAGACAAAGCCAAATTCCTTGCTATGCTCCTGACACTGAAGGTAATGGAGAAATCCACTCCTGTGGGTGACTGTGCGTGGGCTGTATCCAGAGCAGCGTG
>NW_010226730.1:0-455 GCF_000690775.1 Eurypyga helias
TCCCCACTGTCCCCACGGGGGTCACGTTGGTACACCCATCCCCGCTGTCCCCACATGGATCACATCCACGCAGCCGTCCCTGTCACCCCCACATGGATCACGGCCACACAGCCATCCCCACTGTCCCCATAGAGGTCACATTGGTACAGCCGTCCCCACTGTCCCCACGGGGGTCACATCCACGCAGCCAGCCCCGTCACCCTGCATGGATCACATCCACGAAGCCATCCCTGTTATCCCCACATGGATCACATCCATGCAGCCGTCCCCACTGTCCCCATGGGGGTCATGTCGGTGCAGCCGTCCCTGTTTTCCCGCAGGGATCTTGTCTGTGTAGCCACCCCGTTGTCCCCGGGTGGATCCCGTCAGTGCAGCCATCCCTGTGTATCATGTCCATGCAGCGTCCCCGTTGTCCTCCTGCGGATCACGTTGGTGCCGCCGTCTCCATCGTCCCC
>NW_010226731.1:0-13567 GCF_000690775.1 Eurypyga helias
AGGAAGAAATTTTTTACGATGAGGGAGGTGAAATACTGGAAGAAGTTTTCCAGACATGTGTTAGATGTCTCATCCCTGAAAATGCTTAAGGTCAGGTTAGATGGCACTCTGGGCGACCTGGTCCAGTTGAAGATGTCCCTGCTCATTGCAGAGGGGTTGGACCAGGTGATCATTAAAGGTCCCTTCCAATCCAAACCATTCTATGATTCTAGGTACAACTTGGTAGAGCAAAATCAAATGATGCTTTGAATACATGTTTGTTACCTCCATTATATCAAAGAACTCTGTATATAGCCATGCAAACTAATCTTCATTTCCTCAAATAAGGGACTGGATGTTTGCATTGTTTTTACTAGTTAAACTAAGAATTGCATTCTGGCACTAGCATAGCAAGGCTGCCTGAGCTGTGTTAATTGCTTATTTTCTCTGCACTGTGGTAAGGTTGGCCATCTCACAAAACACAGACCTCTGCTCTGTCCAACAGTAACTTCTTTGCTGAAAGCACACCATCAGTCCACATTTCTCTTCCTTTTTTTTTTTTTTTTTTTTTTCTGGAGCTCATGGTCATAGGTAAAGAGGAAGAATATTTCCTGCTGGTTCCCTTTTCATGGTGGAAGATCAAAGATCACCAACTTTGTTCCTGCTGTTCTGCAATGGACAGGTAAGGGTTGGGCGAGGTTACCTAATATCCAATGGTTTTCCTCTATGCCCTTTACTTCCCTTTCTATTGTAGAACAGGAGGCCAAATAATTGGGGCATCTTTTTCCTCCACCAAAGAAAAAGGAGGCAGTGGCAAGTGGAAAAAAGTAGAGGAATATGAATTACGTAACCAACCTCATTTGTTTGTCAACTTCTCACCTAGGCAACCAACCAGATAGGAAGATAACATGATACCACTGATGGATAACTGAATGGAAATGGGTAGAATGGCTTTTAGGTCTATTTCTGTCAGACAAAGTTTTATTAAATTATTTTGGTTTTGGCTGAACAAATTCTTATTAAACACCTTTTTAGCAATAGACAAACCTCCGAGTCTTCAGGAATTTTCAGTACTTCTGAAAATCTTTGATGTATGACTGTCATTAAAAGTAAAGTCAGAAAAAGCACTACATTATTTTTTTGTTGTGTGTTTTTTTTTTCAAAAGTAAAAGGCAGATCAATTTCTGTATTAGGATAGAAGTTTCCACATGCTATCCTTCCAAAACTCCAAGCATTATAAATGTCTATTCTAGGTATGGAGTGTATGCATGTTTATAATTGTGTGCCTGGAAAAAAAAAATTAAAATGCAAGGACGTACTGAATTTAATTTTTATCAAAAATTCACCTGTTTAATTTCTTATTGCAGCAATTATCTCTTGATTTTCATGTCAATGTTTTGCATAAGAAATAGTGCACAGGAGAAAAAAAATCTACTGTCATCATTTGAATACCAAACTATGCTTGATTTTTAACTTGAGGATAACCCCCCCAAAAAATGGGTTTTTTCAACTTCTTTTTCAAGGTAAAAAGAATTAGAATTTTATCTAGCATTGTACTGCATTAATAACTACAGCCTGCTAAAGATGTACCATTTCACAATCTCATCTGCATTGTTAAACAATATTTGAAATGAATCATAGTTCCCTTCATATCAAATTACACTATCACCACCACCCCCAAACCGTGAGCAGCTTTTGGTCCTCAAAGATTAAGAAAATTATTACAGTAACCTAAAAATCTGCTGACTTAGTACATCATCTGAATGCTGACTAGACCTCTACTGAGCTAAAAGTGCATTGTTGAAAACTAACTACCTCTGAGGAAAGTAATTAAGAAAAAAGACGTAGCTGTACCTATATATGTTAGCTAAGTGCAGGACCTTAACCGGCTTGATTCTGCAATTGGAGAAATCTGCTGTGTGATCATATCATCGTTCTGTTCTCTGTTTATCTAGAAGCGCAAGGCCTGAGTGTTAAAGTAGGTGGATAACATTGACCAGTGTCTGTGATCTAGTTCCTAGAGGCCTTATTCCTAGCCTGTCAAAAAACTACATTGCTACGTGGCAAAAATCGACATGATTAGAGCTTTCTACTCAGCAGAGTGCCAGGTTGGAATAATAGTGATACATTAGAGCTCAGGTCCAAGATTCATTTACTGAACTGTGAAGGAAGGTTAGCCCAATGTCTGCTCTACCCTGTGTTATATACGGGTGAGTTTGCTTCAGTTAAAGTAAGAAATGATCCAAATAATCACTCCTTCCTTCAAGCCAAACAAATAGCATTTGAAGAAACATCCCTGTCACAAAAGAGCAATTGGTTTCTAGATTTCTCCCCCTCGAAAAACAGCAGAACTGCTGACTACGGGAACCCTTATTTTTTTAAAATAATACTCATAGTAGCCTACACCTAGCCTAAAATCTCCCAGTTTACATACTTCACATAGGAACTGTGTCACTTCTCTAAAATGCAGCCATCTAGGGGCTTGAATGTAGTCCCAATGCTGCAGTCCATTAGTTTATCTATTAAATCTCTTCTTCTTGCTCTAGTCATTTCTGTTGCACTTCTCTGCATCTTTTCTTCTTTCAGCTATTTCCTATTGGAGGTAAGGCAACCAGATGGAACAGTTTTAAAAGCAAGGCCATATTGTCAGTTTGTATAACAGCATCATAGTATTTTGCCATTTTTTTCTTTACTCACTTCTCAATGCAGCCTAAAAGTTTGCAGGCAATTTTTAAACCTTTTTCTAAGTGGCACTCAGTATAGAACTGCTTGAAATTTAGTGGTTCATGATTTTTCTTCCTTTCAGTATGAGTTGCCTTGTAAGTTTCTGTATCTACTATTATGTTGACTAAACACATATGTCCAATCTAAAAAAAATAAGCACAAAACTTAAAGTGTCTTCTTCAAGTTAGGCAGATGCCTTAAACAAATGTTTTGGGAATGACTGTTAATCATCTCAATGAGAAAATATAGTGTTCAAAAATGAAAATGCTCATTATTTGTTGTTCACTGTTTTACTGTTTACTCCATTGAGGGAGTACAAAAAATATTACAAGCTTTAGACAACCAGTAAAATATCAAATATAACAATTAGTCATATTAGAGTGTTCTCTTGAGTCACTTAATAAACTGAAAATTATTCATCCAAACTATGTAAAAAATATAAATATTTATTACAGCAGGCAAAACAAGGATCTGATTGCAAGTTATTCATTCATTGGGATTTTTCTAAAATCATAAAAATATTTCTCAAACAGATTGACAAGTTCTACTTTTATTTTTTTTCTTATTTGCTTCTAATTTCTCTCATTTGAAGTTTTAGTCTCAATTTTAAGCATTAGAAGGATAACAGATATGAATTTACAGCTACATGTTCCAAAAATATGCTAATACCCATAAACCTCTGTTTCTTAACTCAGTATAGCCATCAGTGCTCATAATTTCTAGAAATCAGGTCTTAGATGAATTGCATGAACACTCTAGAAAACTTGGGTCTTCTCAACTTCATAACCTCAGTACTGGAAAAGGTCTGGCAGAATGCAGGGAGAAAACGGTTAGTGTAAAACACAGGTACTAAAGAAAAGGGTTATTTGGTATATTTCACTAATGAAATTATTCCATCACATGTTTCTATGAAATGGTTCAGTTAAGTGGATATTCAAACCATACCAGATGGAGGAGGCCATGTGAACATCAAATGGTAAGAACACTTCCTCATTTTCTGTTTAAATCATAGGAGAATACAACCTTAGACGTGAAATAAGAATGCAAACTAGCACAGTGAAACACAACCTAAGGTGTGCCAAGTCCAAACCCTGAATGTAAAACTGCAATAATCAGCACAAGAAGGAAGGGTCTTGGCACAAATGTATCAATGTCTCCCTGAAATGCATGATCGTGTGTTAAGTTCTGCTCAGATAGAAATGGTTTTTGTAGAGGGGTTAATAGGAGAAAGCTAGCAATGGTGAAGCCAGTGAATGGTGACACACTCAGAGTAAGTCGCTCTAAAGCAATCATATAGGGTTCCATAAAAGCAGTGAGAGGCATACAGAAGGGTCTGTGTGATGAGGTCAATAGACAGAAACTTCAGAAGGCACAACAGGAGAAGGGAATTGAACAGCAAAAAATTTTTAAAAATTACAACCAAGCAGTGAAATCAAAGTTTACCTTACAGAGGCAAACAAAAATCGTATTAAAGAGAAGTAGAGCCAAAGAACTGTGTAAGTAATGTGGATGTCAGGTAATGGAAAAGACTACGATATCTATATTTGGATTTGAGAAGAATGACAAAGAACATAAATATTGCTAGGAGAATATGTTCAAAGAATGCAGATACACATTCAAAATACATGAGGGAAAGTTTCACAGGGACAGAAATAAGGAAATGTCAAGCAACTGCAATCTTCTATTTACACAGCAACCTGCACTGCAATTGAAGCTGAAGCATTCTTGACTTTCTTTTCCAAATCAGTGTGCCTGTGTACGTGCATACGAGCGTGTGACTGCACAAATCGCTTAAATGCAGAAAGCAGTGGAGCAGAACAGAGCAGCTGTTTAGAACTGCACAGCAACAAGACATGGCACTTTAGGACAGGAAGTAAAGGAGAATACGGTATCCAACTGAAGCTGCAGAAGGGATTTTATGTCAACAGAATGCAATTACCAAAACTGGAGTATTTCCAGGACAATAGAACTAGCATAAGGGGATAATCATTATTGCCTGAAATTGAATATAATAAAGGAATTAGTTAGACAGAGATAACTTGTTCAGAAAAGGGAACAAGATGAGATGGCAAAAGAAATTGGAAAGGGTTGTAAAAGGCATGATCTTCTTACAATGAGAGATTGCAGATACAAGCTGGGTCATACTGAGGAAAGGGTATGAATCAAGAAGTTTTACAGATTTTAAAATTATTTGAACTTTTATACTGTAAAGAGAGGTAAGAATTAGGGCAAACCTTTCTCTCCTCACGCATTCCATGAACTATGGATTCATGAGAGAGAAAAACAGCATCTGGCTAATAAAGAAGATCTCATTCTCGCAATAGCTATGAGTAATGCATGGATATGTGATAGTAGACTCAGAGGCAGGATCTCTGCAAAACAACCACAAGCTGTTGAAGTTGGTCATTAGATCTGGAGACAACTCTTGCTCACATCCTGAATTTCCCCGTGTGCGTTTCAAAGAAAGAAGAGATAGAAGAAGAAGGAAAAAAAAAGTTAATATTTAAAAGTTTAAAAGATTAAATATTGTCCTATTGCTTTTCTTCGCAACAGAGAAGTGAGGGCTGACAACTACAAAAGCCAGAACCAAATCTAAAATGTAAAGCTCTTTCATGTATCTCATAATTTCTTTTCAATAGCTTTATCAATGGATAAAGCTGTGGTCCAATTTCTCAGCTGCTGTGACTCTCCATAGCATCTCCAGTGCTAATTTAATCCAGTTGAGGGCCCAGGCAGGTCATTTAACTATGTGCTTCATTCTGCCTGTGCAGGCAGCATTGTAAATGCACTTTTCAATGGAGTGTGTGATTAGAAAGGATTGATAATACATGCACAGTGTTACCCTACAATACCAGAGAATAAATGTGATAACATTTGCTAAAGTTGATGAGCTGTGATCTCTCTGAGTTATAATAGAAATAACCCTTTCTTAAGACA
Source organism: Eurypyga helias (assembly GCF_000690775.1). NCBI lineage: Eukaryota > Metazoa > Chordata > Aves > Eurypygiformes > Eurypygidae > Eurypyga > Eurypyga helias. The sequence continues at coordinate 5,641 of NW_010226731.1, forward strand.
TTTTATGTTATTTGGTTTTATGTTTTAATTCTTTGAATTCTTAAGTAACTTTTATGTAAGTCATCAGAAAAAAAGAGAAAAGTGAAAAAAGGATGAGGAAGGAAACACAGAGGGCTCTCCATGACACATTAGACTTAATTAAACATATATCAGCTTGAGCTCACACAATGTGGTCATGCTTAACATACCTGAAAGAACTGTTTGAGTAAGTATCTGAAAGACTTGACAGAGGAAAAGCTACGGACATATTTTACCTGGATTTTCGTGAAAGCTTTTGATACAATACCATGTAGGAATCTAATCCACCAGTTAATCATTAAATTTATTATGAGGTGAGCAACTTGACTGGATTAAGCCCTCTAGTGTGTGCTGATTTAGTTTAGGGTTGAAAGACTAGTGGAGTTTAGCAAAGAAACAGGTCCACTTGGCAATGGCAGTCCCTCTCTGTTCTTGTCCCTTGTACAGAGCTTTAGGAGAGGGGTGAAGGTCAATTTAGAGAGAAATTTTCCCTTTCTGATGACATATCAGACTTCTTTCATGGAGGCATTAGAACATTTTCTTATGAAAAAAATTAATGAACAGGTCTTGACTTTTCAGAAGCCGTATTTTTTGTTGCTTCCAGTAACAAAAGCCTTATATTGAAAGAGCTGGTATCTGCCTTCCCTTTAAATAGGAAAAAGAAAAAAAAAAAAAACAAATCAAACCAAAACCAAACAAACAAAAAAACCCAACAAGTGTCTTTTTAAGACTTTTTTTAATTATTATGAATGCTCAAAATTTTTTTGTGTTTCAGTTTTTCACTTGTCTCAGTGTCTCTCTCACATAGCACATTCAGGGGGCGTAGCTACTGTAGGTGCTATAACTGAGTTTTACTCTTCTGCAGAAAAACATACCAGTTCCAAACATACTTCCAAACCTTTGACTTTCCACTCATGGAGCGTTTACAGCTTCATTAAACCAATTCAAGGCAGTACTTTGTGGTTTGGCAAGTGTATATGGTCCTTCAAGCTTAGAGATGGGAAAGTGTTTACAGAGATTCCTATTGCATTATTTCTGCTGTTCACCTCTATTTTCAATAACTCCAAAGATCAACACATTTACATGGCTTCCTCATCATTTTTATGTCAATAGATTGTCCATATCTTGATGATATTTGGAGAGAGAAATGGCAAACCTGTGTGTAATCAGCATGAATTTCAATGGGTTATCCCATGATTCAGTGAACTGTTTCAACTCCTGCTTCTGCTAGATCTCTTTGCTTGTTGGCTAGCAAGGTAACGCTGTCCTACAGCATGACTCCTATGAAGGCTGAATTTCTCTTTGGTCTCTTCTTTCTGACCAGATACGGGACAATTTTTACTTTCTACCTGTATAATTCACATCATTCACTGGTGAAAATCAGAGGCATCTGAACGGGGTTAAAGTAATTTTCTTCATGTGTTAAAGATACATTCCATGTTCCGTATCCTGGGCTGTATCCAGAGAAGTGTGGCCAGCAGGTCGAGGGAGGGGACTCTCCCCCTCTACTCTGCTCTGGTGAGACCCCACCTGGAGTGCTGCGTCCAGCTGTGGAGCCCTCAACATCAGAAGGATATTGACCACTTGGCGCGAGTCCAGAGGAGGCCACAAAGATGATCAGAGGGCTGGAGCACCTCTCCTACAAAGAAAGGCTGAGAGAATTGGGCTTGGTCAGCCTGGAGAAGAGGAGGCTCCGGGGAGACCTTATAGCACCTTCCAGTACCTGAAGGGGCTACAAGGAAGCTGGGGGGGACTTCTTACAAAGGCCTGTAGTGACAGGACAAGGGGTAACAGGTTTAAATTGAAAGGGGGGAGGTTTAGATTAGATATCAGGAAGAAGTTCTTCACGGAGAGGGTGGTGAGGCACTGGAACAGGTTGCCCAGAGAAGCTGTGGATGCCCCATCCCTGGAAGTGTTCAAGGCCAGGCTGGATGAGGCTTTGAGCAACCTGGTCTAGTGGAGGGTGACCCTGCCCATGGCAGGGGAGTTGGAACTAGATGATCTTTAAGGTCCCTTCCAACCCAAACCATTCTGTGTTTCTATGATTCTATGATCCTTTTGAGTTCAGATTCTAACCAATTTGCCTAACCAAAGTAGACCTCAGCCATAAGTCTATGCTCACTACCCATTTCCAGCAACCTACAGTAATTAATTATGTCATGTTATGTCAGCTCCTGGGGTAATGATAAAAGGAGGTTTCAGAAGTGGTTAATTCTTTAAATTATCAGTGCAGTCTTTCTTTACATATGAAAGAGTGACATATGGAAATGAAACAGCTTGAAGTGTGTTACATCTTCACTGTGTTTTTACACATTAGGTGCTTATGGAGGTATAATAAAGAGAAAACTGAAAATCCAAATTTTGAAGTTCGCGCTGTATGTTTGAGGATAGGAATCAAATTGTACTGAAAATAAAAATTAATTTGGGATACATTTCTGAAAAACAATCCCTCCCCAATTAATTTGTCTTCAATAATATGACAGGCTGTTTTCCATGTTGTAGGATGTGGCTATCACTAAAAATTTTGTTCCTTCCAAAATATAGGTGCAGTTGAGTCCTTCTGACATCAAAGCACTTGTTTTCTACTGTTCAGGTGCCTTCATATTGATCATCCAGGAAAAAAAGAAAACACGCAAATTCTGAACAAACAAACGTGGCTTATATCATGCTCTGCAAACCACTGATGGTGTCCACTGACATGAACACCAAAGGGATCAGGTACTACACCTGTGGACACTGTACTGCATAAGCTCAGCCATAGATCCTGTAGTGGTCCATCTTACGTGATGGGATTTATTCTCTGCTTATATGTTGTGAGCATAACTCCTGCAGGAGAAACACTTTCTGATAGCAGGACTTGGAAGAAAAATCACCCCTCGCTCACCTGTAGAATTATTAAACAAGTCCTCAGTCTTATTTATTGCTGACACCCACAGTTCTACTTCTTCCTGTTTCTTGACTGGCAAATAGACCTTTCTACAGAACATGAGCCTTGCAATTCTTTTTAGTGTGGAAGCACATATGTTTTATTCAGTTCTTATATCTTTGCCCAGAGCACAAAGCAAGTCCTTAATAATTTAGTCTTACAGATGACTCAGAATCATCATATTCCAGACTTACCCTTAAACCAAAGCTATTCACGGTCTGAACTTAGTATTATAGCTTTTAAATTCATGACTTTGGAAGCAGACAGTACTTATAAAAGCACATCGTATGTATTTTTTGTGCTAAATGTCAAACTATTAAGGTTTATATTTCCTAACTTTCCAAAGATTAGGGGAAATACAACTTAGTTCCTGTACTTCACAGAGCTGAGAAAGCCTGAGAATAGTTTTTGTGATTTCAGCCTCTCTGCTGCAGTCTTCCTAATGCTGCAAGAAAATTACTTCAAAGTACTCTTTTGACAGTCATTCTTGGATACACAGCAATTACTGTCATGCATTTTATGCAATCAACCTATAGCACTTGGATGTATGTCCCTACTATGGGGCCCTACCAGTCAGTCTCACAGTTTCATCAGAAAGGATCACTCTTTAAGAGCTGCTCTGCCAGGAAGATCTTTGCACAGATAATTCATTCTCTTTTGGCATAAGCCGTAGCCAATCCCAGAGTCATTAGGGAAATGCATAAAAAGCATAGTGCTCAAAATGTGTGACTTCTTCGGTTTAGTGACATTATCTCTCAATTGAGTGACATATATTTTTCACCTGATCCCAGGTGATGATCTGTTTATGTGTGAAGCTTGAAGAATATTCTTTTTTTCCTATATGCAGACATTAGTCTTATCATGTGACCTCCAGCAAGATTACAATCATGATCATTCACCAGATCCTGAACTTTTGGTGAAGAGCTAACTTTAGGTTTATATACTCATATCTTGGAGAAATTAATCCTGTTTAACCCTTCCATTACATACTAACAAGCCTTCTCAATGTGCCTTATGTGTTTTTATATCACTGTAAGTTCACATGATCAAAAATAAATGAATTAAGAAAACCTATTTCAAAATTAAACTTCTGTTTAGCTTGTCACTGTGTGAACTAATGTGGATGTTTACTCTGCATAACAGTGGGAGGTCCTCTGTAAACATAGCTGAAGTAAGAGAGAGGTGTTTTTTTTCATGCCATCTTCCTCTGTTTGCATAGGTGTGAAACAACATATTTGAACAGAAGCAGCTAATGTAAGGCTCTTAGCGAGTAGGACAGTATTCATAAAATGTGTGATGGAAGCATGAGAGAATATAGGCAGACAATAGAGTGTGTATGATTTTGTCTGTGCATATGACTGATATGGCTCAAACACGTGAGGCCATCCACAGCAAGCCAGGATTTTTTGCTTGGCTGGTAATGATTGAACCTTATTTTTTCAGTACAGTTCTGCCTACAGTCTGGCCAGAATCTTCAGAACATGAAGATGTCTTGTTTGACCACCAGAGGTTGAACCTTCCTCCTGTTGTATAACATTTTCTGTCACAAAATGATGAAAGTGATGATTTTGTTTTGAACGCAAGAAACCATTTATTAGCTAAGTCTTGCACAGGATTTTGGATCATAGCGGGAGGATTTGACTGTGCTCCAGTGGACACCACGAACAATTACAGATTTTATTCAGACAGAAGGACATCAGTGAACCACAATAAGGCTACCTTCTCAATCAGGTCGGGCTGAGAGGGAAAGGAAGGCTGAATGAACAGAACTAGAATCATCATAAAACACTACAGGCCTGAGAACAAACAGTAGGGATCCTGCCTGGCAGAAAAGGACCTGGGGATGCTGGTTGACAGCAGCTGAACATGAGCCAGCAGTGTGCCCAGGTTGCCAAGAAGGCCAATGGCATCCTGGCCCGCATGAGGAACAGTGTGGCCAGCAGTAGTAGGGAAGTGATTGTCCCTCTGTGCTGGACACTGGTAAAGCCACACCTTGAATGCCATGTTCAGTTTTGGACCCCTCTCTTCAAAAGACATTGAGGTGCTGGAGCGTGTCCAGAGATGAACAACGGAGCTGGGGAAGGGTCTGGAGCACAAGTCCTAAAGCGGCTGAGGGAACTGGGCGTGTTCAGCCTGGAGAAAGGAGGCTCAGGGGAGACCTTATTGCTCTCTACAGCTACCTGAAAGGAGGTTGCAGGGTGGATGTTGGTCTCTTCTCCCAAGTAACAAATGACAGGAGAAGAGCAATCGGCCCCAGTGTGAGCCGGGGAAAGTTTAGTTTGGATATGAGGAAAAATTTCTTTACTGAAAGTGTTAACACACATTGGGATAGGCTTCCTAGACAGGTAGTTGTTTGACCATCCCTGGAGATATTTAAGAGATATGTGGATGAGGTGCTGAAGGACAAGATTTAGTGGTGACATTAGTAGTGTCAGGTTAACAGCTGGACTGGATGATCTTCAAGTCTTTTCCAACCTGTAGATTCTAAGATTCTGTGTTCAGTCCCCTGTTCTTCTTCAGTGGGGAAACAGTCACAGAAATGTCACAGGATGTGGCCTGAACTCAGGTGATCTAAAGAACAAAACCAGTACTTATCCACTACTTTTAAATTAAACAGGTTCTGCAAGTCTAAGATGTGATGGCTGTGGTTCAGGAGACATAAATTAAGTAGATAAGTTGGTTACTTAACATATATATATTAAGGTGATGTTCTAGATAAACTCCCAATATGTACATGTTGCTTTGCTAATAGTATCCTTTGGCCACTTACTAAAATTGGTTGTGAGTTGTCTTTAGGTGGTCTTGTCCAGGGTTAATCTTATCTGACATCAGACAAATTCACTGGCAGGATCCTTGCAGAGTTGTCAGCACCTCAACAGGATAATCAGGGATGTGAAGTGCTGCCTGTGCTGTTCACATTCATCCAAGCGTGGAGGTGTGCAGTATGATAACCAAACATTACTCACAAAAATATTCCATGTCACTCAAAGCCATTTTTTGTTAAAGAATGGTCTGATGAGTAAATGGCAGCTAAATACCATGCAATGACTATGCTTATTTCCATGTTACATGGAAATAACAAGAAAATTTACCTTTCTCAGAAATAAAATCTTTGCTTATTGATCTCAAAGCAGCTCATAAATTTAGTTCCATTTCATTATCTCAGTTTCACAGTAATGAAACACAGTTTCACATAACCCCGCTACTGTTTCTAATTCCTAGTGTAGTATTGTGTGTTTACTCCATTACAAAAGGCAAACCAGACTAGTGTTATACTATATCTGATAGTCTAATACATTTATCTTACCACTGCTATGGTTACCATAGACTGCTCTCAAAGGCCTGCCCCTTTTTTCATGTGTCATACAAGCACAGAGTAACAGAGACCTGCTCTCCTGAAGATCTGAGGTTTAAAGATTCATTGTGTCTTCCTCAAGTCAAGAACCTAGGCCAAATATCTTCTTTCCTGTTCATGGAAGCAGAAGTATCTTTTGAGAGAACGTAATTTTCAATGAGAATAAGATGTATATATGTCTCTCAAAATGCAGTCAATCAAAATGTATCTTGAGGTGGTGCCAGCTGAAGGCTGAGTGCCTGATTTTCTTCCTGTGGCCTTTCCAGGAGAAAGTGCCTAATCAAGAGCTTAAATGGCTGTCTTTAAACGCCTCTCTTAGCATTAATTTTCTTTATAGTTTCTTAGAGTAATCCTTTAGAATATAGTTTCTGTTTTGAAGGAAAAGTGAAATATGCTTACTATGTTCCACATTAGAAGATAAATTAGCATATTTGTTGTTTTTTCCTGGAAAGCTAAGATCAAACATGGACTTAGATCAAAAATAAAAGTGGGCTAAAAAGTGGTGAAGTTTAAACTGTGATCTAATGTGGTCATTTCAGATTATGGCAACAGAATTTATCACTGTATAAGATTTCCTCTGTAATTCAGGAGACTGATTACTTTCTGTGACTTCTGGATTTCCTTCCGTTCTTGGAAGTGCAATTTAGTTGCCTAATCAAAGGCGTAGATGTAGTAGGGTATCTTCATCTAGGATTCGATCCCTGTTCATCATAGCCAATGAATAAATGAGGTCCACCTGTAAAAAGAAGAAGCTGGACATAGGATACCTTATGTTTTTGCTGGAAAGCCCTAATTGCTGCAGGTGAAATGACAAAGGAAATGATACAAAGCAGCTGGCTGCTTCTGCTACCTCTTGTTCACGTTGGAGCTGCAATCAGAGTTGTTTTCTTTCATGAATACTAAACTCATCTTTGGAAGATGTAAAAACTGACTGAACCACCCAAAGAGAAATTTTTTCCTGCTAGATCTCACCCTTGCACATGCGAGGTGGATTTAGTATTTTGAATTTATCTGGAGTGAAGGGCGACTGCCATTTGTCATTCCATTTGTATTTTTCTTTCCTCTTCTTTTTTGAGAACTAAACAACCTAGCACTTAAACAAGAGGAAAAAAAAAAGGACATTGCTATTTGCTATTATCTGCCTTGCACCCCAGTTTCTAACAACCCAATGCATTGACTTATTTTTATGTTTTCCAAAATATACATTATAACTGCAGAATGTTATTATTTCATACATCAAAGGATGCAGCTACACATGTAGTAAGGGAAAATGTCTCTGCCAATAGTGATGTGGATATGCATGCTTGTGTATATATTTATATGTGTATGTGTGTAGTTGAGACATTTCAGAAATTTTTAGATATTTATAGTGATTCTTCTATAGTTACTTACACTTACCCACTCAGTTTCACTTACAGTAAAATGGATGTATAAGTGATTGGATATGTACCTGCATACAATCACATAGTGACACCTGAATGAGACACAGTGTCAAGGAGCATGTAGATGCTGGTCTTTACAACAGGTACCTGAAAAAATCAGTGATCCCACTCAACTATTTTTAGTCCATTTTTCCTTGAACCAATAAGATTTTATTTAGTTAGTTCTTCCTTCCTTCCTTCCTTCCT